>NC_016091.4:47621370-47921370 GCF_000004515.6 Glycine max
AGAGACTTTCGAATTTAAGTTGATCCGGAAGTTACGGATCAAGTTGATCTGGAAGAGACTTTCAGATCAACTTGATCTGAAAGAGGAAAATTAAACAAGGATAATTTTGTCATTTTTTTAGAATGCTGGGTGCACCAGCAATAATGCTGGATGCACCTAGCAACACTCCTCTATCTTTCTTCACGCAAGACACACACGGTATGGGCCCAAATTCTACTGGGTTAGACTGCCATCACCCTTGATTTGGAATTGAAGAAAAGGAAAGGGTGTTACTATTGACCAAGCCCAACTACCCTTCCTTACCCTTGTCTTCATTCTCCTCTTCCTCTTTCCCTTTCTTGATTCATTCTCCCTTTTTTCATTTTTCCTCTTTTCATTTTGCACTCACATGTTGTAAGGTATTTTTTCCATTTTCATAGTCAAAATGCTTTATTTATTTTTTTGTTGCTCAACAGTATCATGATTCTGTTGTCCAACAATTGTTTGTTACACAAGAGAATCAAAATTTTGTTTGTGCTTGTGCAGTGCATTTTGTAAAAAAAATAAAATCATAATTTTATTGTGTTACACAAAAATATTATACAACAAAATTACAATTTTATTGTATTATATATGTATTTTTTTAAATAATTATATTTTTATATTAATTATGTAGGTCAATGAATTGAAATAGGTTTATATCTAAGAAATGAAAAAATATCAATGATAAAAGACAATTGTTTTACCAGACCTTTTATACGGAGTTAGGTCTAATTTAATGATCGTCACATTAATTTTAACGAAAAAATAAATAAATAGGTCCACCAAACTCAGTCCAATACATAAGTAGCGTTCCAAATTTTTCCAAGTTCTACCAAAGACTCAAAAATCAAAATCATTGATTCCATGACCATGACTAAGGTCAACACGATATACATGACTGCCAACCGCAACGGAATACGGCCGGATTGAACAACACACACAGAATCAATGCGATTGCATTCACAATGTATAAATAAAAATAATTATTCAAAAGCATAAATATGACCCGTTAGATTGAAGACTAGTTAAAAGCATAGCCCTAAGTCAACAATATAACTTCACAATTAATCAATGGTTAACAACTTATTTTATAGAACAAGAAAACACAGCATGATTGAGATTGCTACCTTAAATAGAGAAACACATGCCCCATTACATATCTTCATAGAACCAACCTCGCAGTTTCTCGTTATTTTAAAATCAGTCTGACTCACGCAATACACGTAATAACAAAGAGAAAAAACACACGCACCAATAGAGAGAAGGGAAAGGAAAAGAAAGATGATCAATTAAGAAGTGTTCAATATTTGAGATCTATTTCTTCTCCGGTTCGTTGAATCAAAATCAGTCTAATGGCTGAAGCGTCTCCTTCACGTAAAAGCAAACCTCAAATGATGGAGTCAGACATGGAAGTTGCGCAGCATCTTATTCAACTGAGCGAAGATAGCAGCAGCGACGACATTGCAGGGAAGAGGAACACAAGCTGTGACGGAGAAGAAGTTCATCAAAGGCTAAGTGATGACATATCTGTAGAGAAGAAGATTCGAGAGCTTTTCGGGGATGACGAGGTTTCTCAGCCGAAGAAGAAGAAGAGGAGGAGGAGATATCGGTCTCTTGTGAACATATACATGGCCACTGCATCCATCTCAATGCTTCAAAGGTGAGTGAGTGCCTAGGAAAAGGAGAAAGAAAAAACCCTAAGCCACATAGGATGAGGGATAGGAACAATTTGCTAGCTAGGATTTAGGAAGGTAGCTGATCTTAATTGCTTAACTGAATAATATATATATCTATCTCACTCCCAGGTTTTTTTTGTATAAACATGAATGAACTTTCTTGTTGGTAGCTTGTAATATTGAGAATGAAGTCAAGGATCTCAACTCAACCCTAGGCTGGGTCTTTTAATTATTAGTTACCTTGTTCATTCTGAGTCTCTTGATGATAAAAGTGTGTGTGCATGCATATTGAGGTTGTATGAATTCTACGCGGTTTTTGTAATGCTTTTTTTATAATTTGTTTTCTTTTCCATATTTTTCTTAATTGTAAAAAATTTATATCTAACTGTTATCAACATTTATCTTTAAAATAATATTTAATGCAATATATTAAATGCTTTTACATTATATCTATATGAGTTAACCCTCGTATACTTATTAGGAATATCCTGTTATGTCATAAAAGAGTTTTTTTTAGTGTCATAAGTATATGATATAAAGGGATTAAATCTTATTAAATTTATTAAAAATATTTAATGCAATACATTTAATGTTTTTACGTTACTTCATCCTAACTTAAATATAAGGAAAAAAACTTGATCCACCCTAACTAAAAAATTTAGTTAATCAAATTAATTATATCAATTTTAATCAAAAAATAATCTTTTTCAACTTATCATTGATTGAAATTCTATATTAGTAATATAAATGAGTCATTAGAACTAAAACCTTAATTAAATGAAAGATATTTTAGATATATTAACATTAAATGAAATAAAGTTATTTGTGATTTTTTTATTTTAAGACTAAGGAAAATGATTTGTAACTTTTTTTCATGTCTGAGACAGGAGGATATATAATGCAATATATGTAATTTTTTTTAACAGCAACAATATATGTAATGCAAAAATTAAATATATTTAATGTATTATATATTTAATGAATGAATGCATTATATATTTAATGTGAAAGAATATTAAATATATTTAATGAATAAATTAATGCATTAAATATATTTAATATTTTATATTGCAAATATTGTTGTTGAGAAAAAATATTAAATATATTACATGTAATGTAAAAGTATTAAATGTATTGCATTAAATATTTTAAATAACTTTAATAAGATTTAATACCTTTATTGTGTTGTGATAAGTATATACGAATATACTTTTAATGCTTTTTACGTTATAATGAATATATATATTTCTTGATTTCATTATAATTATTGTTTTAATTTATTTTACAGATTAAAAAAACTAATAAATAGATAAAAGAAAATAACAATTTTACAAAACGAACCTATTATTATTAATTTATTTTTAGTTATTGTAACTCATTTAATATTATAAGGTATATAAGTGAAAAAAATAATTAATATTATATTAAAAAATTAAAATGACAATAATTTTAAAACAAATTTTTTCTTGTCACATAACGATTATTTATTATGGTACGGAGGGTGTGATGTTTTTTTTTTCTTTCTAAGCAACAATATATCTAATGTAAGAGCATTAAACATATTTAATGCATTATATTTAATGAATGAATTAATTGTATATTTAATGTAAACGAATATTAAATATACTTAATGCATTATATATTTAATAAATAAAATAATACATTATATATTAATAGCATTAAATATATAATGCATTAATTCATTCATTAAACATATAAAAACATTAAATATATTTAATGCTTTTACATTACATATATTGTTACTTAACAAAAAAAACATTAGATATATTGTATGTAACATAAAAGCATTAAATATTTTGAATAACTTTAATAAGATTTAATACTTTTATACAATAAACTCCTAACATGTTCTTTTTCTTACCAACTCCTCATAACATGTTCCATGACATATCGTAATAATGTTCCTAATAAGTTTTACAAGGATTATTTGTGGTGTGCTTATACGGATATAATTAATTGGAAGGATATATGGGTAAGAAAAAAAAGTTCAAAATACAGTAGATTGTAGACTTAAATGTAATTTTATTATTTTTATTTTTGAAAATCTATAATTTTGATCTTTTCATTTTAAAATAGAGATATTTAGTCCTCTTATTTTTTAAAATTTACAACTTTAGTCTCATTGTTTTAAAATAAAGATATTTAATTCTCACTTTTATAAAAGTTATGATTTTAATCCTTTAGTCAAACCAAAAACATTGATTGTTATCATATTAATGTTAACTATGAGGTAGATTAAACAAATAATTATGTGTGATGTCACTAAATTCAAACCACATCAAATTAATTTCTTATAACTCAATGCTTTTTGAATTTGATGAGATTAAAATTACAAATTTTATAAAAATTGAGGACTAAATATATCTATTTTAAAATAGGTTGATTAAAATTATAGAACTTGAAAATATAAAGACTTAAATGTTTCTATTTTAAGATAAAAAGAATAAAATTAGAAATTTTAAATAATAAAATGACTAAAATTATATTTAAGTCTGAATAGTATGGGTCTTAGAACAAAAGCAGTGTAGGATAGGAGAGATGAGAATGTGCATGGCAAGGCGAAAATTGTGTATAAAACGTAAAATGGAAGGGGTTAGTTTGAATGGAAAATAATCTGCTAGAAACCTTCATGCAAGAAATAAACGCAGCAGAGCTGAAAATAGAGAATACATACCGCTGGATTTGGAAGGTGAAAATACAAATGCATATTTAGTAAAAGATGCGTATATCCTATAAGAACAGATAGGTTCAACATAGAGGTCTTTTTATATATAGATGCTTCTCGGGAATACCTGTTTGCTTATAGTGTTGGGAAGGAGAGATGAAAATAAATTGAAGATAAATTTTGTATTTTTTTTATAGTGAAACGTATATTTTTTATACTTTATTTTTTTTTCTATTTTCATTTTTTTTATTTTTATCCTCTAAATCACGTATATTTTCAAAAGTATTAGCTTTTGCTTGGAAAACGGTGTTGGATAGAATACAAATAAAAGGAAATTAATCTAAGAAAAACAATTAATTATAGAGTTTGATAACAGAGATTCAACTTGCCTTTTATGCAGCCTGGAAGAGGAAGCTAGAAGTCATTTCATGTTCTCATGCTTCTTTTCATCATCAATATGGAAAATATACTATGATTGCTTGGGGTTCAAGTGGTATTGCCTATTATGTCATAAAAATTATTAGGAATATTTTATTGTCATAAAACATAGTAGGAGTTTTTTTATTGTGTTGTCATAAGTATATGATATAAAAGTATTAAATCTTATTAAATTTATTTAAAATATTTAATGTTTATACACTATATCTATATGAGCACACCACAGAAAACCCTATAAAACTTATCAGGAATGTTCTATTATTTTTTATAGGAAAATATATTTTTATTAAAGATAAAACAATCTTACCATTTACGCCAAAAAAAAAAACTTACCATAAGGTATGCTAGGAGGAGTTAAATACCCACCCAATTGAACAGTCAGACTCACGTAGACGGCATTTTTCATTTGTCTTGTTAATTCGTTTACGATTTAAACCACTGTGCATATAGTTTATTTTGTTTCTCAAAACTGAAGATGAATAGAATGGGGTAGAGATAGCCATTATATAATTCTAATGTACGCTGGTTTGTTTCATTTAAACTGCTTGGTAGGTATATATATATAGTTCTCTTTTTCATGCTGAAATGAAGCATTATATATGGACACACACAAATTAATATTCGATATCCTTACTTGAATTCCAAATTTCCAATAACTTGAAGAGATTTAAATGTATATTTTCTAGTTTGATGTTTCTGCATTCTGCTTCTCTGCTGAAGGGGGGACTTCATTATTGTATCTATCCTATGGACATAACGTATTTGCAATTGCGAGAAACCTAATTCCTTTGAAGAATTCAGATTTTAATTTATAGAAACTTTAATTTGAAGAGTTTCTTCCTGATCAATTGCGAGAAACTTTAATAAAATTAAAATTTTCCATTTAAAAAAAACCACAACGCATATCCTTTTTTTCATGTCTTTTTATAAAATGTCTAAGTGTGTGGCTAAGAAGCTAAAAAAAATCCAAAGTAACTTCGTATAAGAAGGGGAGGAGGGGTAACATGGGTACAGTAGGTAAAGTATGTTGCCCAAAGGAGAGAAGGGCTAGGTATTAAAACATTGAAAATTTCAATGAAACACTCCTCCATAAGTATACCAATTTGTGATAAGTAATAAAGTTTAAAATGAAAGTCTAAATACCTAATTTGTAAGCAAGAGATAAAGAATTACAATGAAGTAGAAGAAAAAAAGAATTTGAAATTAAAAAGGCAAAAACAATAGAATAAACAAAATTTAATGCAAAAGATAATTTCAAAATTTAAAATGGCTAAAGAAGGGTTTCCCGCTTAGACTTTGAATAGCTATGAGACTCCGTGTATTTTTTCATTTCTCTTACTTCTTTTATAGATTTAAAGTAGCTTACTTTTTATACTGACTTCGTATTGAGTGCGAACTTCCGTGTTAAGCGTGCTTTTAGGCATCCCGTGGGCCTTCTTCGCGTTAAGCCTGGATTTCGTATTAAGCGAACCGTTCAATTCTTTCAACTTTTCTTTGAAATTTTTTCTTCTAATTTTTGCACCAATTTTCCTTTTACGCACTTGAATTCTTCATCTTTTGACTTTTGCTGATAAAAAATTATAAAAATGTTAATTTTTTCATTATTTCCTTAAAAACAATAGTAAAATGAAGAAATTACAATCATTATTAACTAAAATTAACTATCAAATTAACTCATATTCCACATACACTCATAGGAAAATGGGAGTGGAAGCCATTGACTAAAAATAATAGCTAATGGTGCAAGGTGTTGAAATCTAAATATGGGAGTGAGAGTATGTAACACATTGCCAGCGAGGTGAACGGATTAAGGAAGATACGAGGAGGTTGATTGAAGAGTTGGGTTGGAAATAATATTAGTTGGAAAGTCAAAAATGGATTGAATGTTAGGATTAGGCATGAAAAATGTGTAGAAGATGAATGCCCGTGCAAAAAAATACAGCAAAATATTTATGAATTCAGATAAAAAAAAATGTGTTGTGTTAGAGAAGTGGGTAAATGGTCGAGTGGAAAGGAGGTGGGAGTGGGAAAAAGGGTTGGTAAAAGATTTCATGTAGTTCATTAATATTGCACAACCCAAAGAAGGCATTGATGACCAGTGGGTTTAGAATATCAGGGCACAGTGGAGTATATTCTGTTAATCTGCATGTGCATTTCTGCAAGGACCACATGATCATGATGACACATCATTAATTCATTGCTTTTAGAAGATAAATGTATCCTTTAATGTTGTTGCATTCAGGTGAAAGGTGCTACAATAGACAGGATTAAAACTAAAGATAATATGAGGAAGAGAAATATTTAGTTACAAAATAGGGATTTTCAATGCTTGTTCTGCCAAATTCAAGGGGAAAAAACTATACATCTTATGTTTTCTTTCAAGTTCTCATCCTTTATTGAAAACATTGTTATGGGCAGCTAGGAGTCAAATGGGTGCAGCATATGGTGCCTAAGAGTCATTTTCTACCGCATAATGTGGGTTTTCTGAATACAGGATCAATATGGCAGAGTGGCTCGTATGCTGTGCTGATGTATGGACTTTATTGTTGCATAAAAATTATATTGTTTTGAAGTTCCAAATTTTGAAAGTGTTTTTGAATTGATTAAATTTAGATATTGTGTTAGTTGTCTAGTAGGGTGAAGAACTTCTCCTTTTCTTTTTATGATTGGCTGCTAAATCTTTTGAAATGCCTAAAAGGACTATACTATTATTTGTATTGCCAGTGTTGTAAAATAGCAGTTCTTTATGTGTGGACAATATGTAGGATCAATATCCATTAGTAAGAAAGGAAGGTTATCAATAGCTTTTATTGTGCCAATTGGTGTTTGTGTTAGCAGTGTTATTAATTAGAATTACTGATATTCAACTCTGTCGAAACATTAGGTTAATATGTCATTGATTGAAATAGTAAATTGCTTAAACCGTATAAACTATTATATATATTAAATTTATAAATTATATAATAAAGATTTAATATATAAAATGTTTTGCATTTATATGATATAAAATTAAATTAACTTGAGGAGGGATGAATTTTTCAAAATCTCCCTATGAAAAGGGACTATGGTTAGTGATGGGTCCTAGGTAGGCAAGCAAGGATCTCCTTCCCCCTCAACCCTCAAGACTTCTTGTGAGAAGAAGAAGAAATAATAATATTAATAAATAAAATAGGATGTGAAATTGATGTTTACTTAATATTTTTCTAATAATAAATTTTATGTCTAATTTTATATATAAAATTAATAATAAATATTTTTATTAAAATCATAATTTATCAAATAATTATTTATTAGAAATTAAATATTTAAATAATTGTATAAAATAATTTTGGTCCACCTTTTTATACATCTTTGGATCCTTCCCCGACTATCATGTTTATTTCGGGTGAAAGCAAAGATTGGATATGTGCAACTAGATGTCCTTAGCAGGAGAGATTACAAAGTGCAGAGCTTCACAAGTTTGGCATTTGCAAAACAAAAAAAGAAAATGTGAAAGCTTTGTAGTATAATGAGGTCGCGTATATGTGCACTAAGTCTTATGTTATATAGTACCATAAAATGAAAACGAGGAAAGGTAATGGGAGGAGAAACAAAATAATAATAAAAATATTAAGAGGCTTGGGAATTTTACACTAACACATTTGTGGAGGGACTAACTTGTTTCTACAATCCAATGAAATCATTGTTACTTGTTAGATTGACATATATGGGATGCCCATTCTTAATTCAAGAGTCTGCATGGGTTCTCTATGGCAGAGGAACATAAAATAGAGAAGAGAATGATTAATAATTGTTGGGTCGGGAAATCCACGAGGTCCAACCTCATGGGCACAAGCCTTTCACCCGCTTAAAACATAAAATGGTATATACAATTTAAACAAAATTATTCTAGACAATGTACGACGTTACCTTTTAGAATATCCTTCAAAATACAACAATAAAAGGAAAAATGGAGGAGTAAGTGAAGAAGTGGAACAACGGGAGGGAATTCAAAGGGATAAAGAGGGTCGACAAGGGCTCTCTAATTGGTGCCTGCTATTCACCTAGGATGCATCAAAACGGAACAGAGACATATGCGGAAATAGGGATGAGAAACAGTAATTCAACGCCGTTTATAAAATGTTTTGCATTACCACCGATGAGCTAATTCAGACTATGCCAAACTAGAGGAAGAAAATCACCTGATCTTGGCTTGGCATCTTTTGAAAGGGAATCCAATATTTTCATTTGGGATCCCATAGATGGCACTCTTTTTCTTATTCAAAGCCTTTTGTCGTGAATAGTTACATGTACAGTACTAGTAAGTTCTAACTCTTCCCTTTACTATAAGGTTTAGAAATGCTTGGAGCATTACAAAGTAAAAGAGTTGAAGAGAGGAGATAGAGATTGAATTTAGCTCCAATGTGAATAGTATTTAATATCAAGAGTACGTAACACTCTGAAGTATGTATTTGAAGTTGTTCCTGATTGTATTGGTCTTCATTACTAGCTGGTAAATCAGCTATGGCTTTTTCCAGAGGTTTTTAGCATTCTTTATCTCTCTTAGTCTAAAAAAAAGGTTTACAGATTGCACACTGTGGCTAATAAAACGTGAAGGAAACTTTTCCTTTGGAGTGTGCAGAAGCAATCAATTTAATTTGGTGTCAACGCTAGCTTGAGAGAGATTGTTACATTTATAAAAGATATAACTATTCTCCTATTGCTGTAGGCTGTCTAGATAAAATCTTTATTCTTATTCCCAAATTATTACATAGAAATACACAAAAGCCCCCGAAAAATGTTCCTAAAGTATGCACAAAAGGATATACGACATAGAGTGAAGCTCGTGCCCAATTCCTAAATTTGTCAGTTAATCATAGATTAAAGGCCCGTTTGATTCAGTTATGTGTCTATCCTTTCTCTCCAGAAGCACATACGATCTAACTTCACTTTCTGGAATCTCAAGTAGTTTGAAGGTCGACCAGCAAAGAATATTAACCGATTCCATTGGTGGACAAGGGTATTCATAACCACACAATTGGCTGTTTTCACCGTCATAAACATGGGATCATCATGTTCGAGATCCACTCCTTTAAAGTCGGCATCCATGAAAGGGCCCAAGAGTAGCAAGGTAATTATCTCCCTCTCTGTAACCCTTCTACTCTAAGGTCTTCTTCTCTTCAAGTATTTGATTGTTCAGTCCTCCTCCCATGTGAGATACCTAAAAAAAAAACATTTCAACATATTAAACAATAAATGAGGATAATAAATAAAACATTAAGATCTAGTACAATGAAAAATCTCTTCAAGAAAGCATTAAGGGTTTTTTTTTTTTTTTTTTGTGAATTAGAAAGCTTTAAGGCTAATAATATTTATACAAGATTTACGGTTATTTGTTCAAGTTATAAAATATGTATGAAACAATATTTTAAACGAATATTTTTTTAAGTTGTTAGTTTTAACTTATAAAAGTATTTCAACATTTTTAATTTTATTTTAAAAAAACTTACATAGTTATTATGTTTTTTTGTAGACAAATTTTTAATTTGAAGACATTTAAAATTATAAGAAAATATGATCCATTACAATTTCTAAAAATTATTCTTTTTTATAATATTTTCTATAATTCATTTTTTTATTTCTTGTCAACACGTCACTAGTTTTATTTAGCATTTTTTTTCTCATGTCGCTTTCTTGGGTAAACATGAGTAAAAACAGAAATTCTCTTTTATTTGGCACTGCCTATATAAACAACTCTTGGACTGTCTTGTTCGGTTGCTAAATCTTAAAGAGTCAACCATGGGATGGAAAAAGAGCTAATGAACATTAGAAAAATGTTTCTAAACAAAAACTCATATCTTACACTTCTAATTGAATATATGAAAAAGCCCACTCAAGGTTATTCTCGAGTCAGATATCTACGTATTGAATGCAATTGCTAGAAAAACCACGAGCTAAAAAAGCACTTCATTTTTACCGGCAAAATAATTTTCTTCCTTTCATTCAATAATAATTAATACTAATATAACTCATATATAAGTAAAAAGTTATTTTATATCTTAAACTTAAAAATAAGTAAATGAGACATTTTTTAGATATTATCTGTTAGTTTTGCCCTAAACAAATCTAACTAATTTATCCTTATTTAACAATATCATTTCTAAAATATTTTATTTAATTGTAACTTTATTTTTAAGAATTTTATTTTATTTATAATATTGAGTTCTAAAATAGAACGTTTTAAAAATAAATTTATTTTCTTACTTAAGATTAATAAAATTAAATTATTTCAACTATCTTCTTAAATAATGTAAAAGTAATTATTTTTAGTTATATATGACTTAAATTCATATGAAATCTTTGATGCTCGAAAACAAAGGTGATGGTAGAATTCAAAATTTCACCTAGCCTTTTTTTAGGTCCATGACTCCTGCACAAATTTTCAGTATACACAATAGAAATGAAACGTCCACTATTTGCATGTTTCAATTTTCATCACTTTCTTTTTAAACGTTCTCTTAAAAATTGGCAAACAATACTATTTCTTCAATAAACTAAACCAATCATAGTAAATCAAACTTAGCTTACTGCAACAATTCCTATTAAAAAATTTTACAATTGTGATTTTTACGAGTCTTTAAACAAAGAAAACATATCTAACTTAACCTACCCAACGTAGCAAAATTATACAGGTTACAGGGGGTAAACACTACATCAAAACTGCAGAAACATGGCTGCAACACTGAACGCTTCAAATAATACCAAAAATACAAGTAAATCTCACAAAGAACTAAACAGAGAGGCAACATCTAACTTAACATATACATGATAAGCAACAAACACTTGATCAAGCAGCTGGTACCTGGTCCCTTCCCCGGCCACGGCCTCGGCCTCTTCCCCTTCCACGGCCACGGCCTGAAAAATCAACAAACAAAAAATATACTAAGATGTCCACACCATCAAATAAAAATTATATGAACATGTCCGCTCAGGTAGTCTAGGATGAGAACTCTAAAAGGCTGAAGCAAGAAGGAACAAAAGAGAACAGAGGAAATTAAAAAGACCAGAAAAAACTATGAATTCTAATTTTCTTCTGTTTCTTATGTACCCTGATTTAATAGGAAGCCCCATGTAATGCAAATAGCACAGCAAAATATAGGACTTAAAATCACAAATTCAGTCGATATGCTCGAATAACTTGTATTACTCAAAATGTTATCAGGAAAAACAAAAGTTATAATTTAAGCACTAACAATTTATCTTCATCATCATGAAATCTAAATTTTGTAGACTTGCATGCTTACCACGTGGTGGAGGTGGAGCATCATATTCACCATAGTCATAGTAACCAACTGGCTGCACACCATAGCCTCGTCCTCGTCCTCGTCCCCGAAAAGCATGCCCCCTTGCACGACCACGCCCTCTTCCACCATAGCCACGTCCACCATCCCAACCATCACCATATTCCATACCCCCATTGTAAAATCCTAAGAACAGATTTTGTTCTCATAAGCAGCTTTTACATTTTAAAGAAACCACAACAACAACAACAAAAACAAAAGAGTCCAAGAAAGCATTTATGAAAATTCGAAAACTACGATACAGGCATCTACAGTGAATGAGTGAAACAAAGTACTTAGCAATACCTCTACCCCTGCCCCTTCCACGACCACGCCCTCTTCCTCGTATCCTTGGTGAGCCTTCTACATCAGATCAAATTACAGTCAACATGCTACAAAAACCACACAAGACATTCACTCTTGTGAAGTATTAAAAGAAAAACTTATCAACTCACCTCCTTCCTCATCATATTCATTTAAAGGTTTTACTTGATCAACTGGAAGAGGAGGTTGGTATCTGCATGAGAAAAGAAAAATTAAAATCTTGAAACCAGTGAACATAATTAAAAAGAACTCGATCAATCTCAACGGTGGATCTCCCCACTCCCCCCAGGACTAATATCCCAGTTTCACTCCATGTATAAAATACAGGTCTGATTGTCTGCTTAGATAATGTAACAAACTAACTGAAACACAAGAAAAATTATCTTTTGCCAATTTTAACTAGTGATTTAGCTGCTTGTCTCATACATAAATAGGCCAGTTAAAATACAAGTCATCAAACAACTACATGCAGAGATACAGATGTCATACAATATCACACATATTCTTACCCTGTGGATGACGTATCCAATTCTTTCTTTGACAAGGTAATTGTGATCATTGAAACATGGCGAGTAGTCTCCAAACTGGGCAAGTACAACACAAAACCAAAACAATCACTCCCAAACACAGAAATTTAGTATTTGATAAGGTTGCATAGAAGAAACAAAAATCCATACGGAAGAAGGCCTTCTTCTAGTGGTTCCCATGTGTCAGTTATATCAGTTGATCCAATTTGGGTGTTTTGATGCAGACCAACAATCCTTCTCTGAAACAAGGAACAGAACCATCACAACACATGAACATAAGATGAACAAATGCAGGCCAACATATTCCATAAAGATATTGATCCTCCCACCTTGATCAGTTCAGCAATCATTACAGTCTTATTTATTGCACGTCCCATTGCTTTGAGAACAATTTCACTAGATCCTTTCTCCTGTAGAGCAAGATAAAATGTTAAAAATAGTAAAATATCAGTTGATTCTAGATAAATTGATACTTGAATGGATGGATCATACTAAAAACAAAAGGGAGAAATCCTACCACCAGCAGAAAATCAATGTAAATGATGAAGTACACAAAGAATATAAATATAGAGATAGGCCAAAGCAACAATAAGGAATGAAGATGATTACCCTGACAATAAGATAACTTACAGAATATAATTTCTTTTTTCAGAGTCTATGTGAAATGAAAAGTTATCAAGCATCACAAACAAAGTAAAGGATTATCATATTGAGGATTAGTTTGGTATAATCTTAAAAACAGGTGAAAATATTTCTACAGAGATTTGTACATAGCTCCTTTGTTTTATCTCTTACACATCATTCAACGTTCCTGGTGGGTAGTTGGTTTATTTTGGTCACGTTATTATCCTTCTTGGTGGGTACAGGATATAACATTTATAGACGTTGAGTTTGTTTGGGCTGGTTATTTCTTATTTTTGACAAAGGTAGTAAAAAATAAGCTCTAACCAATCCATTAGCTACAACAGGGGTGAGTTCTCTCTTTATCTTCTGTTGTTGTTCCTTCTCAACTGTTGTTACTGTAGGTATCATCTCTTGTACCTTTTATTATATATATATATATATATATTGTTTTTCAGACCAAAAAAAAAAATATACCAGAAAATTTCCTTCACTGATTTTGCAAATTCTTGGTTTTAGTCGTGGTTTTCTACAATTGGTTTGATTGCCATTTGCCAAAAGTTCAACCCCCCACCCCTTCTGTTATCATCAGATTCTTTACCTGATAATTGATTGCCAATTCACTGCCGTTTTGGTTTATGATTTTCTCATATTTTCTTATAATCACGTTTCAATTACCTTGTTTCAGATACACATTTGAGTGATCTAGCCACTCCATTCTGTGACACGTGTGTGTGAGAGAAGAGAGAGAGAGAGAGAGAGATTTTATTTGTGAACCAAGCGCATCTAATACTAAGGGTTCATTAAAACTTAAATGTTAAAAATCACTGCTCGTTACAATTAATATTCCAAATAAATTTTCAATCCACTAACACACAGCATTAATCCGATTGGACCTACCCTAAGAAAAAAGTATCGACATGGAGGCAATAAAATAAACGGCGAGTTTTGGGTTAGACAAAAACATGAAGAGTTATTATTATGTGAAAAAAATGCACGGTAACCTGAAGGAGAGTGGTGGCGTAGGTGATGTAATTCCTCGTCCTTCCTTGAGAAGTAACGCGTATCTCGTTCTCGTTTATAGGGCTCTCTGCCTTGGGCTTCTCTACCCTCTGATACCTATCCATCTAAAATAAAACACAAATTTCAGAAACAGAGAAAAATGAAATCCGAGTATGCTAGGGTTTAGAGAATAATCTCATCTCACATACAACAGTTGTTTTGTCTGGATAAGATGTGATATGATATGGTATGAGCCACTCTCACAGATGACAGAGGCAGGTTTTGGGGATATGGGTGGGAGAGAGAAAGAGGGCGTAACTGCTGTGTTTGTTTTTGCACTCTCTGTGTGGAATAGTATATCTTCATGTTGCGCTCGTATCGCCAAATTAAACCTTCTTCTTTCCCAAAACACAATGGGCTTTTTCCCTTGGGCCTGCCTTTCAATTTGTAACTTACTCTTCAAATTATAATTATGGTATTAGTCTTGGTGGCCTGCACCTAAAGACACTAGCTAATTTCAATAACTTAAGAATCAAATATTAAATTACGTATTTCTAACTCCTAATATAAAAAAAAAGCTAACAAAAAAAATCTTTTATTTCCTCAATCAATATCCAATAGGAACTTATTAGTATTTTTAGTCATCCACTGATTAGTATTTGTTTCATGTTATTTAATTACGTAGTCAGTTAACTACATTAAAGATTTTTACAAAAAAAATCGTTTTCTCAAAAAACACAATGAAAATGACAATGACTACTTTATAAATACCTTTACACTTTCGTGCTACCTGAAAGCTAATTTTTTTTTCCTGTATATGAACTAGAAAAATGACAGCATACAGTTGACTGCTAACTCAGATCAAATTTGATTTCTCATGCATCTGTATCTCGAACAAAATCATTTTTTTATACCATTTGTCTTTTAGATGGAAACCACTCCATCCTCAACATCCTTGTTCATATTTAATCTTTCCAGGATCTTTTCAATCATTAAATAATGTTTTAAAACTCAAACCGATAATTAATTAATAAAAGTACTGTTTCACAGATTATTAGTTTAACTACAGTTGAAGCATAGTCATGCTAGTAATAGTTAAATTTATGGTTTTAATGTTATACGCATATTTTAATTGATAAAATCATAAAAAAAATTATGTAAAAAATGCAACGAATTAGAATTTTTATCAATTTTCATCAATTTTAACCGATTCTAGATTAATTCAACATGCTCTTTAACAATTCTCACCAGTTCCGAAATGAGCAATTTTTTCAAAATTAACTGACCGGTTTAACCAGCCAGTCAAATTTGGTTTTTAAAACTATACCAAACACAGTTAATAGCTGAATTCGTATCGTACAGTTCGCTATACTACTTACATTCCCCAGCACAGTTTAGAGTTCATCAGTCCAACAATAGCACTCACCAAGAAATGAACAAGATAAAAAGAGGAGGCACTATGGTAAAATAAAATCATTGAGATGGGAAATAATTACTGATCATGAATATCACACCACCTGGATAGTAAAATTTCGGTAAGCATACATCTAATAATCAAAATTTATAAACTAAACTCAATTTCTGAAACTAATGTGAGAAAAATAAGTAGATTGTCTTCTCTGAGTCAACAGGTCATAAGCACTTCTTCAAGTGTCACATTTTGTTGAAAATAATTTAAGTTCCACATCGGTTAAAAATAATCCTACATTAGAATGTACAAGTAAGGGGCAACCCCCCTCACCCCTTAGTTAACTTTTGGAGTTGAGTTAAACTTCTCACATTATTCATTCTCAGATGATATCAAAGCTAGTTTTGATCTTAATTAAACTTATAAATTAATCAAGTGAACACACGCTGTCTGTGATTTAAAATATTTTGCGTAGCGTACATATTTATAAACCCAAGTAATATATATATATATATATATATATATATATATATATATATATATATATATAATTTAACCATTTAAAATATTTACTTGTAAATTAGAAAATATTAGTTTGACTATAGTTTATAAGTAATGTTAATTGAAGAAATTCAAGTATTGATTTAAAATATTAAACAATCAATTAGATAACTTATTTAATATAAAAATATTATGTTAATTTATTATCAAAATTCAAAAATATATGTACCATAATAAAAGTTTGTATGAAAAATAAAATACAAACATAAATTTTCTTTACATATTAGGATTTTTTACTATTTCATGTTAATAATAACATCCCAGCCAATTTGAACATATATGCATTATATTGGTACTTGATATTTCTTCTGTCAGCCAGAGGTTGGGACTTGAGTGGAAAGGACATGTAGAACAAAACCAAGGGTATACTGGGTTACAAGTTTACAACTACAGCGTTACAAGGTATATTACTCTCTCATTTGAACATCGAACACTGTAAAGAACTTAATATTGAACAACAAATTTCTGTATAAAAATACATATTCCATTACAAGGAGGTTTAGACTGTAATATTTTCCAACACCCGCATGATCCGCAGGAATAATCCCTTATCCAATTCTGTTCAAAGAGACTCTTTCATTCGGTCGAGTGTCCCTTTCCACTGGAGATATCAACTGTGGCATAGTCATTCCTCCGGAAACAATGATTTCTGCATCAGCATCAAAAGACATGTACACCATAAAATTAGAAGAAATGAAAATAATATTTTAAGAATTTCAACATGCAGAAGCCAAACGACAAAGTTCTAATTTGCATTCATTGAGGATAAACGAATATCATATAGATACAATATCTCTCCATATACATTGTTAACGAGCATAATAGGAGATACATAAACAAGGTACTTGGCAATGAATCAACCGAAAGAGAACCTACCAATGCCTTCTCGAATGGAAAGATTTGGTCTTATAATATCTTTGGAATTAACCAAAAATATATCACCAATATATAGATGATTCGTAGGGACAAAAACACTACAAAGCTCTTCATCTTCATTATCTTTCTGAAATGGAGGAAAAAAGATATAATCAATGGTTAAATATATCAAACAAAGAAGAGAAATTAGTAGTTACTCAGAAGGAGGGGAAAAAAACAACAACAAAATTCAATGGAGGATACACAATATATTGCGAGATTATACACTAAGTTGCATTGAGATGAACATGAGACAAAATGACAAATAAAAGTCCCCTAATGTTTTACAATAAATTAACTATAAAAAAACACTTCAGTAAAACCATCATTAACAAGGGATGTACTATATGAACTCAATGCAAAACTTGTTAGACTTATACGCTGCTTCAAATCTCAGAGACATAAATAAAAGCATGGGGCATAGAGTAGATACTTGTGTGTTTGGGTAGGAAGTATGGATATCAAATATTAGAACCATATTTTACAGAACTATATTCCCCTCTCTTCAAATGTTACTTTTATGATTACTTAACAGTGATCTAATGAAGGCGAATTAATGTCAAAATGGCAGACATCATAATGTATGTGATATTGATATATGCGTGCATTCCAATTTCCAACTCCATAGATATATTACATTTCATGGCAGTTAATGTGTTATAAATAATAGAAATAGAATCTGATGAACTTTGTCTTATCAAAATAAAGAGAACTGTTGGAATATAAGTGTGAGGTGAAGTCTCATGTTGAATAGGAATAGAAAGGTTGAGCATCATATATGTGAAGATAAGACCCATAAACCTGAACCTTAAGGTTTTAGAATAAAGTGTGATGTCAAGTTCTCTTATGTGGTTGCTCATCACACATATTTAATCAATATAAATAAGAGGTTGGTAAACAAATTTATAGTGACACTACACAGTACCTGTAGAATAACAGTTGATGTAATAAAGCCAAATGCATATTCACCAACACGCGGGTGACGGATAATTGCTACCTCTTTAAAGGCAGTGGTATTTTGATCTGAAAAGGAGATTGTAAAAAAATCATGACAAATGGTTACATCCTTGGTACCAATATTTGAAAATCGTCAATCTATCAAGTATCAACAATAACTCACTGATTGGCAAGACACTTTGGCTTAAAAACAAGACTGACAGGTAAAATTATGAGGAAAAACAATTTGAAGCATGCCTTCAATCTATATATGAATAGCCTAATCAACCTTATTCAGACCAAATGAGTAACATGACAAAGCTAATGAGTAATAACTAAATTCAATTTATGTACCCAATTCAGTTTAGTGAATTTGCATCAACATATTATCAATACTACCAATTTTTCTACAATCACCATCACCAATTCACCTTAACATTATCACATAACTATTACAAATTCCCATCCAGTACAACACACTCATGATGCCATCATTGCCACAACTATCATCCTTTTAACCTCATTGGCTATAAAACTGGAGAATGCCATAACTGACCTGGGTTTGTTAATTCTTATAGTACATGCTATTTTCCATCATCATAATCATATATTGCTTAAACTGAACAATAAACAGAGGACATTCCGCACTTTGCCATAATTTCATTGGATGCCCCTGAAGGGACCACTTTGCCATAAAAGCTACTTGAAAAGAAGTTATTTTTCCTATTGTTACATCACTATCTACCCAACCTACATGTGGCTTACTGCTCATCCATATGAATTCAGAACCCACCATCAAACTCTTTTATGGCTAAATTCTAATTGGACTATGCAGTTATGTAGAGCATACCTGGAGATATTGCAGCACTGATCTGCTTGGATGCAGAGTATATATGCCTAACAAGGGGCATTCGCTTTATGAACCATTCTCCAATCCAGAAAACAGTGGCTCCCATCCACGACGAAACAAAAACACCAATAAGAAATACAAAAGCTAATGATGTAATAAAACCAAGTCCTGCACCAAAAACGAAGAGCCTTCTCATTTTATACATCACATTCAAAAGAAAGAGTAAGGTCAAGTACCAAGATCCAGATCATCCATTGGAGAGATTAAAATATAAAAGAAGGAAGGAATATAGAAGAGGTTTAGCACCACCAATACTATTTGTGTGTGTTGATAGGGAAAAAAAATAAAGAAAGCAGAGAAGTACAAGAATGAGGGCAATAAGATATCTTCTAAACCATTTAGAGCATAATTGAAATGAGTCCTTCCAGATTAGCCACTAAATTCTGATAACAATAATGCCTTCCTGCTTAATTGGTAAAACCATAGAGTAGTCTATAAGCTTTGAACTCTCAAGTTTATGCACTATACAGTAGAACAAAAAAAAAATCCCTATTTGTAACTTTTGAGGAGGGAAAATATAATTATCAAAGCTGTGTTAATTAAAGGCAAATTAAATTACTCACCAAATACATCTATCCCGAGCCTGGAGTATATTGGACTAAAGAAACCATCAACAAACTGAATAAACCACCATGTAATGAAGAAGGTAACAGCAACTGGAAAAAGAACTACGCTGCAGATTCAAAACTAAATGAATAAGCACACCAACAATGATGATAAAATTTAATCATCTCAATAAGTAGTTTTGTTCATTACCATCCAGTCATAAATTTCTTAGAGACCCAACTCTGGAGAACAAAGCAGCAAGCCTGAAACAAGTGCACAGAATGAGTTAATAGCAAGACAAAAATAGATTTTCTCTTGAAAAAATATGAAACTTTGTAATCTATATATATCACACCAAACAGAAGCACATTAGGAAATCATTGAATTATTGTAAACTTTGACTTCATCATTTAGAACTCCTTATCATAAAAAGGAAGGTTATCATTTTTGTTTGCAAAAAGGCTCACACTAAATCGGACTAGAATTCCAACATCCAGCAGTCATGTGTTCTTTACTCCTTTTCAGGAGGCATCTATAACGCAGGGAAGTGTTATGATCACGTTTCAAATTTTTTTTTTTTTTTTTACTTCATATTATAGGTAAGGACATTTTAGGACAACAAAGCAAGGAGCAAATCTTGCCCCTCAGGGCAAATAGCAAGCAAAACCCGCAACACCTTACCAAATAAATTAGAAAATCAACTTCAAGACCCTTATCAGTTAGAACTTTACAGAGACTATTGTTACTGTATTGGTCTCATTCAATTTTGTAAAATAAAAAAAGAAATCAACTTCACGAGAGGTAATGCAAAACAAAATAAAAATTGGACCAAACTCTCCTGCTTAATATTGCTGGAAATTTCTCAAAGCTAAAATTTAAACAAAATCCATTGCTCGTCAAGAGCTGCAAATGCAGATCCCTCGCGTAGTCAACATGATTAATTACAAAACATAAGATTCGTGGTTCAAACGGTTTTTCTACTTTCATTAAGATTACGAGCAAAATGGTCTCAACCCATCATAGCCGTAAAAAACAACAATTTCTCAGCCCATAAAAATATGTTTCTTTCGGAGTTCAATTGACGAGGCTCTTGGTTGACTAGTCGTCTATCGATGTCCACCGAAAACCGAATAAATATATAAAGAAAAAATAAAACGATACCAAGAAGCAAGATCCAACAACCTAGCCCTAATTTAAAGGGGGGAAAACAATGTAGGAGTTTTGAAAATAAAAAAAAGATAGAAATTAAGTGAAAAAGAAAATGAATTGGACCTTGCGAGTGGAGGAGTTGGGCGAGCTTGGTGGAGACTTGGCTGGGTCTTCGGGATCGTCGCGAGATGCATTTTCCCCTTGACTAAGAGGAATTGACGTTGATTCTTTTTCTTCGGCCATCTTCACTCTTCACACTTTCAGATTCTAACGATAACGATAAAAAAAAAATAGTATCAAAAACTTGGCAGATAAAATAGAATAGAATGAGACTGTATTGTCTTGGATACTAAGCAACACTCACTTGCACTGGATAAGTCATAATAAATTGATAAATCTCATTACCTACCAGGTGACGTGGTTTTCGAGGACGTGTCCCTTTTCTCTACGGTTTATTATTATTTTCCTTAATATTTTTTTTTTTAATTTTCTAGTCTACATGTAGGCTTTTACTTCCTGTACCCCCTTAAAGACCCTAGTGGACACAAACACCGACCATAACCCCTGCACCACCACTACTGCAACCTTTCTTTTCCCTTCCTCACACCCTCACAAAACAATCCTTTGGAACTAATGATTCTATTCCCAAGCTTAGAAGATAATTTGAAGAAAGAAAGGAAAACCAACAATAGGAAAGATAAAACTGAGTTAATGATTCAATCGTAAGTAAAGTCTCACCTAGTGCCTGCCACATGAGATTTAAATTTAATTTGAACTAAAAAAACCCCACAAAATGCAAAGAGTACCGAAGAAGTTAACACCAGAAAAGAAAAGTGCCTAAGAAGGCTTATCTAACAGCCGTCCAAATATTAAAGTCCATCCATCCAACGATCGTAGCGAACCCAAGCCGCGCCAAGACAGAGATGGCGCCTAGTTTCGCACGTATTAGCATTTGGATCGTTAATTTAAAGTTTAAACACCAAGAGTTAATTGTTATTGTCACGACAGGTTTGATACTTCAATTTTTTAATTAAGATTTAGGATTTAATTCTCGTCTTAAACATTTGCAACTTAAAAATATTATTTTACTCTAAAATAAATTGATTGAATAAAAAATATTAATTGAGTGTCACATAAAAAAAATCTAAATATCTCTTGTTAAAAAAAAATTACGAACCATAATATATAGCAGTGGGTCCCACAGCCAGCTCCTCTCTCAATTACCCGCCACCCAGTTCACAAGTCGCAACCTGTTTGAAATAAATAGAGGGAAATATTCAAAATCAAACCCTAATTTGAAACCCCCTTTCCATCCGCTATATATTGACGCCATTGTCCCTTATCTTACACGCGCCAAACCTGTCTGTTTCACTTCCCATTTCAAAACCCACCAATCCATCACCAGATAACACACAAAAAAAAAAAAAATGTACGTGGTAAAGAGGGACGGGCGGCAAGAGGCGGTTCACTTCGACAAAATAACCGCGCGCCTCAAGAAGCTTAGTTATGGCCTCAGCGCAGATCACTGCGACGCCGTTTTGGTCTCCCAGAAAGTCTGCGCCGGCGTCTACAAAGGCGTCACCACCAGCCAACTCGACGAGTTGGCCGCCGAAACCGCCGCCGCCATGACCACCAACCATCCCGACTACGCTTGCGTTAGTTCCCTCAAATTTCTATTCCATTTGATGAAATTGTGTGTCTTGGATGGATGGATTATTGTAAGTGATTTTGTTTGTTGTTGCAGTTGGCTGCTAGGATTGCCGTTTCGAATCTGCACAAGAACACCAAGAAATCCTTCTCCGAGACGTGAGTGTGAATGGAAATGATAATTGCGTTTTCTTAATTTGTTTTTGTTAGCGTTGTTTTGTGAGGCTTAAACTTGAAATTGTGGTGGATTCAGGATCAAGATCATGTACTATCATTTTAGTGAGAGATCTGGGCTGAAGGCTCCTCTGATCGCCGATGATGTTTATGAAATAATTATGAAGGTACCTCTTGTGCATTTTAGGGATAAGTTGTTATATGTTCCTCTACTACTATGTGTCCACGGTTCCAATTAATTTTTACGAGAAATAGTTAATAAAATTTGATTATGTGATGTTTATATTGTTTGAGATCACGGTAGTTTGAAACCTTGAAATAATTTCTCGCATTGTAGGTATTCGTTAGGATGTTCAACAGGATTCGTAATTATAAAGAAAGTGTGGGCATTGAGTGTAGATCAGTCTATTAGATGGTCGTTTTTTATTTTTGGTTTAATTACTTATTTTGTCCCCATAGTTACAAAATATTTCCCTTTTAGTCTCTATACTTAAAAATATTTCATTTCAGTTTCTATTATAGGGACTAGAAGAGAGTTTTTGCAGCTATAGGGACAAACAAGTAGTTAAATCTTAATTTTTGTGATTTATTTATGCTTTCAAATGCTTGAAGTTTTTGTTTGGCTGTTGTTTTTTCGTATGTGATGAAATAATCTTTTATTATTATTATTTTTTGTTTGGTTGTAGAATGCTGCTCGTCTAGACAGTGAGATAATCTATGACAGAGACTTTGACTATGATTATTTTGGATTCAAAACCCTTGAGAGGTCTTACCTCTTGAAGGTTCAAGGGAAGGTTGTGGAAAGGCCTCAACACATGTTGATGAGGGTTGCTGTTGGGATTCACAAGGATGACATAGATTCTGCCATCAAAACATACCACATGATGTCTCAACGATGGTTTACTCATGCATCTCCGACACTTTTCAATGCTGGAACACCTAGGCCTCAAGTATGATTACATTTTACCATACCCTTTTGAAATTATTATGTTTTCTGTGTTTTATTTTTGTAATAATGCATTAGCGAATTGATCATTGATGATCTGGGGTCTTATTTAAGCGAGTGTTCATGTGAATTTGCAGCTGAGTAGTTGCTTCCTTGTGTGTATGAAAGATGATAGTATAGAGGGGATATACGAAACTTTGAAGGAGTGTGCTATCATCAGCAAATCAGCTGGAGGAATTGGTGTCTCCATTCATGACATTCGTGCTACAGGCAGTTATATTCGTGGGACAAATGGGACGTCCAATGGCATTGTTCCAATGTTGCGTGTGTTCAATGATACTGCCCGCTATGTTGATCAGGGGGGAGGCAAGAGGAAAGGTAGATTATTTATAAGCAATTCAAATGTTTCATGGCTCCTTGTAAGTTTCTTTTCTTACCTGTATGTATGATTATGCTCTTCTTTTAGGTGCATTTGCTGTGTACTTGGAGCCATGGCATGCTGATATGTTTGAATTCTTGGATTTAAGGAAAAATCATGGGAAGGTATGATTGGCTGGGCTTAATGGTGTGGTAACAATGTACTTTGACTGTCATCAGTGAGTTGTTTTAGCATTATTTGTTCTTATTACCGTGTATTGGTGTTATGTAGGAAGAGCATCGTGCTCGAGATCTGTTTTATGCTCTTTGGGTGCCTGATCTCTTTATGGAAAGAGTTCAGAGCAATGGCCAATGGTCTTTGTTTTGTCCCAGTGAAGCACCAGGTTTGGCTGATTGTTGGGGTGAGAAATTTGAGGAGCTTTATCATCGATATGAAAGAGAAGTAAGTTTGATCTTCACATGCAAATATTGTTGGTCTTTCTTGAAGTGCTTTTACTTGCTAATTATTAGTGCTTTGTTTTTACAAAATATGTCTTATAACATGTAGGGAAAAGCAAAGAAGGTTGTCCAGGCACAGAACCTCTGGTTTGAAATTCTGAAGTCACAGATAGAAACTGGAACCCCTTACATGCTTTTTAAGGTGGAACACTTAGATGTCTTTTACTTTCCCCATGAGATTTTGTATTTATTGTTTTCACCTGTTGAATAAATCCAACATTTTTATTTACACTACTAGGATACTTGCAATAGGAAAAGCAACCAACAGAATTTGGGTACAATTAAATCATCAAACTTGTGTACTGAGATAATTGAGTATTCAAGTCCAACTGAAACTGCTGTGTGCAATCTGGCATCAATTGCACTACCACGATATGTAAGAGAAAAGGTATGAAATCTCTTAGATGCTCCATGTATTGGGCTCACATTATTTGGTTTTGGACCAATTTTTTTTTTCCTGATCTAAATATTTTTCTCCTTACTGCAGGGTGTCCCGATGGAGTCTCATCCATCCAAGCTTGTTGGAAGCACAGGCTCTGGAAATCGGTATTTTGACTTTGATAAACTAGCAGAGGTATGGTTCTAGTTAACAAGCAGATATTCTGTGTTTAAACGTATGTCCTTTATCTAATTGACATTATTGTATATAGCCAGACTTGTGATGGTTTTATGCTTGTTTTTCTTTATTATTAATGACAGATTACTGCACTGGTCACAACAAACCTGAACAAAGTAATTGATGTTAATTACTACCCAGTTGAAAATGCAAAACGGTCAAACTTACGGCACAGACCAATTGGTATAGGAGTACAGGGTCTTGCTGATACTTTCATACTACTTGGCATGGCATTTGATTCACCAGAGGTAAATCTACTTCTGAGGCTGCTGTTATATTCGTTGTATTTGTGCTTCAGTCTAATAGTTCACTTGGATATTAATGCAGGCTCAGCAGTTAAACCAGGAGATATTTGAGACTATATACTATCATGCTCTAAAAACTTCATGTGATTTGGCTGCAAAAGAAGGTCCCTATGAGACATATAGTGGTAGTCCTTTAAGCAAGGTATATAAACTTAAGTGTCTTTCACTGCCCTCGGATTGAATTCCTGAGCACAAGTATAATTATACAGCATATATTTTATCTAATGTAGTGTGGAACTCGTATGCACATGCAACTTAAATTTCAAGGTCTATAGTTAGTATACATGAAGATAATTTCTACTTGCTTAGGTGTTTTTTGTATTTCTCAGGGAATTCTTCAGCCAGACATGTGGGGTGTGACTCCCTCTAATCGTTGGGATTGGGATGCACTTCGGGAGATGATATCAAGTAATGGTGCAAGAAATTCACTTCTCGTGGCCCCTATGCCAACTGCATCCACTAGCCAGATTCTTGGAAATAATGAGTGTTTTGAACCATATACTTCAAATATCTACAGTCGTAGAGTTTTAAGGTTTGCTTTTTCGCCCGTGTTATTCTGTCTTGGTGTATTATTTTCCCATGATCCTATCTTATTGGGCAACTGTTTGTTTCTAGTGGTGAATTTGTTGTTGTGAACAAGCATCTTCTTCATGACTTGACTGAAATGGGACTGTGGTCTCCTACATTAAAGAATAAGATTATCTATGAAGATGGCTCTGTTCAGAAAATTCCAGAAATGCCTGCTGTACTGAAGAGTATATACAAGTATGAGATTTATGATTTCTTAATTAACCCGAATTTTTCTTCAATGTATTCACTCTAACTAAATTTTGTTTGAACAGAACTGTTTGGGAGATTAAACAAAGGACATTGGTAGATATGGCTGCTGATCGAGGATGCTACATAGATCAGAGCCAAAGTTTAAATATTCACATGGATCAACCCAACTTTGGAAAGCTGACTTCCTTGCATTTCTATGCATGGTCCAAGGTAGCAACACAGTGCTTTTGCTTGTGTGTGTGAAGCAAGATAAATTTATGTAGGATGTACAAATATATAGTTGGGTTTAAATGTTATATGTTGTCTATTTTGTTTCCTTGGTGATTTACATTATTCTTTACACAGTTGGGGAATTTTAGGCCAAATGTTTGCTGATCAATTTTATGCTTTTTGTTTGGTCATGAAAGGGTCTAAAGACTGGAATGTATTATCTTCGATCGCGAGCTGCAGCCGATGCTATTAAGTTCACCGTTGACACCTCTGCTCTCAAAGTAATAAGAATTCATTATTACGAGATTTTGCTTTCATGTGATTTGCACATTTTTTATGTGAAATATTTTTTTGCTGTGGATGCAGGAAAAATCCAATGTAGAGTATGATGATAATACAAAAATGGCACAGATGGTGTGCTCTTTAACAAACCGTGAAGAGTGCTTAGCTTGTGGGAGTTGAAATGTTTCAAAAGTAATGCTTCTTTAGAGATGGCAAAGATAAATGTTTCAAGATAAATCACGTGTTAATCTATAACTTTCTGAACGATTTCAAAGCTTTGTACATATTTGTCATTAATATCATTTGTATCTTTGCTTATCCTTGTATCAGTTTTATTTACTCACTAATATGTTTTTTATTGTCGATTTTTTTTTAGTGTTTTTTACATTACCATATTTTACATGGTGATATTTTGTTAAATATTTTTATTTGTCAAAATTGCCTTCAAAATTATTGATTGTTTTTACAAATTAACACAATATTTTTTTAACTATTTTTACTCATGTTTTTTGAGAACTTTCTGAAAAAGTTATTCGTTCCATAATCAATCTTGGGATAAATAATATCAATTAATTTTTTAAAATCATTTTAAATTTTATAGTTTTATATTTATATATTTTTTAGATTCCTCTCATTTGATGATTAAATTAACTTTAATCCAAACATGTATTCATATTTAAAGTGTATACAAAATACAGGTATTGGGTTGTGTAGGGCTGTGCAGATTTATTTGAACTGACCTGTAATTGAAGAGGCGGACGGTCAAAGATGGTCAAAGATAACAGCACCGTTGGTTTGGCTTAATGGAAGGGTTTGTAACCCGTAGCCGAGTAATGTGTAACCCCAACAAATATGGAGAAAAAAAATGTCAAATTTGTTAATATTTTGAGAATATGAAAATAATGTTTTAAAAAATTCAATAATTTGCATTTATATTAATTGTATTTAAAAAATCATTCAAAAAACTCATTAAAATTTTTATCTTCATGTAAGTTGATAAAATATGAATAGAATTCTTTAAAAAAAAAAAGCAAAATATGAATATGAAAACAAATACTATAATATTCTACAAATGTCCAAATTGCCATAGAAGGCAAAAGTCGTCCTACATACCAACCAAATAGCTGCAATCGACAAACTCTTCACTTGTAGCCACACCAGACCACCACTTGCTCCTTTCAATCTTTTGACTTTTTATATCAAAACTCAAAATTGTTTTATTCGAATCTTAAGTCAAATTGATTTGGGACGCAAAATCATAGAATGATGTGAGCGTCCAAGAAAATTTATTGGTTAATTAAAAAGAGAAATCTTCATATTTATCTATCTACCAAATTCAAAATTAAAACATTACTTAAAAGAATTTTTTTTAATTGAATTCAATATCATTTAGAATTAAGACATTGTCTTATTGCACATCATATATCATATTTTAACTTAAATATTAAAAAAAACCATGATAAGAGATATTGATTTTAATTTATTTATAAAATAATATAAGACTCCTTTTGCCGTAGGCCGTTGTTCCCTATGGCATAGGCTCAAGAATCAAGATTAGTCTTATTTACATTTTAGGGAACAACTATACTATTGCTCCCTACCTAGGCTTGAATTGACCATTCTTCCCCCTAATTCAAAAGTCCACACCCCTCCCCCATTCTTCCTCTCACGTTCTCCTCCTCCCCAACCCAATCCTTCCCTTCCCTTCTTTGCAAACCCAACCCTTCCCTTTTCCACTTCTTTCCTTCCGTTCTATTCTTATGTAACAAAATCATTATTCTTATGATAAAGGGGGCAAAATCTGGTGCACTACAATCATAATTTCATGGAAACGATATTTTTCGAAGAAAAAAGTTCCAACTCTTTGATAAGGGTCAAGTACAATTTTAATGTGATGAATAGTAACTCCCTACATTTTAAGGTGCATTTTTTTAAGTGTTAAATATTATTTTGTATAATAACTTTAAAAAAAAGGCGGTTAAGAAGTGGTCACAAAATGTCTTTTTTTGGTTGAAATTCACATTCTTATATAGCGCTCGTCAGCGAATTGGTCACCCAAATGGCATTGCTTTTCTCAAATTTTTCGAAGGCACGGTGCGGTCTACTTGAGTTACTGCACCCGAGGCATAGAAAAAATTAAAAACAAAAACTTAGGTTGACGTATATTGAATTAAATGATTTGCAGTCGCATATTTTTTCAGATCTGCTGGAGCAATCGAAGGCCATAATTGGTTGTCAAATTCATAATAAAGTATAATTGTATAAATCAATTTGCAAACTTTCCTTTGCACTTGTGCATTGACCTTGAATCGTGCTTATTTATTTATTTGAGTTATTTCAAACAAGCCAAAAACCACGTGCAAGTTGAGCGAAAAGGTGTTCGGCTGTCCAAATTTCAACCACATTTTGTTGTTTTGAGAAAACGCTATATCTTGGTTTGGTAGCATCATACCTGCATTTGATGGACTCGAATGTAGAAACTACACAACTTGCGGGGGCTCTTCCATGGTTAAAAAGTAACGAGACTGATTTTTATTTTTTTTATAATGTACAGTGATGTAATTTAATCTGTATATGAGATGTATGTTATAAGAATGTTTCTTTAAGTGAGAATGAAAATATTTAATTATAAATGAGTGATTAAGATTTTTTTTTCTTTTTAATTTTGACCATTCATAATTGAAAAGTGATAACTTAGGGTGAAGAGCGATCACATATTTAAATATGTCCACCAACATTTTTAACAAAACTTGACATTTGTGATGTTTTTAGGTCATTGGCTCAATTCTTGGGTGTACCATTTTTTTTGTATTTTCATTAAATTTTATATATATTTTTATAAAAATTAATATTGATTCAATCAAGGCATTCACTAATTCAATCGGATCTAATCAATGATTTAATCTAAAACCAATCATGTTGATTTGGGTTAAACTGGATTAATTACACAATCAATCTAATATAAGAGACTCGGATTGATTAGACCACCAATTCTCAATTCAATCAATTAAATCACGATCAGTCAATTAAAACAATACATAAAATTTTTAAGTATTTTTTTTGTCTTTTTCTCAAACTACACCTTCTCTCTCCTATCTTTTCTCAACCTATGTTTTTTTGTAAAATTTTTCAATATACATCATTTTCATGCTCCATTAGAAGGTCGGGTTTGGTCACCCTTACTTCCACATGGGCTTTTTTTAAAAATTAATTTGTATGTTTAAATTTTTATTTTTATTTAAATTATTAAAATAATACAAATATTATATTATATAAATATATTTTTAATTGATTTTAAAAATACTTTTTTAATAAAATAATTTTTTAATAAGAAAATAATATTATTAAATATAATTACTTGTCTTGAATTATTTAATTTATATAAGACATTTTGTAGGTGAACATTTTTTTTTTCAATCTGAATTTTGTCTAATAATACATTTGCTTTAGTAAAAAAATTAAAAATTTTAATATTATTATGTTACTAAATATAATTTATTTTTTTATGTAATTAGATTTTTTTAAAAATCATAATACTTTTTGTTTAACAATTTACTTATAGAAAAAAATTATAGTACATTATAAATAAAATACATAAATAATTACATTTGGGTAAGGATAAACTTAAGGCATGTTGGGACAATTATTTTTGTTATGATCATGTGTACGGGCAAATTTCATTTTTTTTTATTTTCCCATTAATTTTCAATAACAAATATTATTTTAATAATATTAAAATTTTAAATTTTAATAGAAAAATATTATTTTAATAATATTAAAAGTTTTAAAATTTTTACTAAAGTAAATATATTATTAGAAAAAATTCAAATTAAAAAAATATTCACCTATAAAATGTCTTATATAAATTAAATAATATAAGATAAGTAATTATATTTAATAATATTATTTTCTTATTAAAAAAATATTTTAATAAAAAATTATTTTTAAAATTAATTAGAAATATATTTATATAATATAATATTTGCATTATTTTAATAATTTAAATTAAAATACAAATTTAAATATACAAATTAATTAAAAAAAGTCCCTGGTCGAGGTTTCTAATGTAGCATGGAAATGGTGTATATTGAGAAATTTTCAAAAAATATGTGTTGAGAAAAAAATAGGAGAGAAAATGTGTAATTTGAAGAAAAAACCTTTTTTTTTTTTGCTAGAGTATTAATTTATTATGTTACTTTCTATTAAAACAACATACGGTTCTTCTGTTAAAACAATTTTACTCTTTTGAGGACTTGGTTTGTTATACCTCTATCATCTTTATTTATATTTAAATATTACATTATCGTGTTTGATTATAATATATAAGTTAAAATATATATTTTATATAAATATGATTTCACTTTGTTTTACTCCTTTAATTTATTTTTCTAGTTTTGATTTTGATAAATTTTTAAAAAAACTCTCCAAATCTCCATCACCCATTTAGGAATGATATAGCAGCTTAATCCATAATGGATTAGTATGTTGAGTGTTGATTTATTTAATTTAATTTAAGATTTAATTATTCATTTTATTTCTATAGTTATAAAAAATTTATTTTTTAATTTTTATACTTAAAAATATTTCATTTAAATTTCTATACATATTATTTTTAATTTCTTTTACTTCTTGCTGCATAGATATTTTTTTAAGGATAACCGCAGAGGCTAAAAGGATATCTATAGGAATTAAAAGATATTAAAAATAATACGCGTACAGATTAAAATAGACTAAAAATGATATGTGTAGGCATTAAAATTGATTGTTATAAGTATAAAAACTATAAGGTAAACATTTTACATCTTTTTTGGTTAATAAAGATTTTATTATTCTAGATATTAAACGAGTAAATAAACATAATTTTAAACTACGGATAAAATAACACAGTTTAAAAGTTTTAAAATATTTAAATAAAGGTTCCTTTAACATTTTAAAATACTATTACATTTTTGTAATTCAATCGAATGATGAAAAAAAAATGACGGGAAGAGATCGATATATCAATTTAGGGGTGGATCTAAAAAATAAAATTAATGAGTTTAATTATATAAATATAAATAAAATGAAATATAAAAATATAATATTTTATTTATAAATTTAATAAATTTTAAAAAATAAGACGATATAAGGACATATTTTTACAGCCATGTAGGTCCGTCATTGTAATAATCAACCTATGAACAGTGCTAGAGGTACTTCAGCTGTGTGATAACTGATACTTTGATTTGATTTGAACACAGTAAAGTGACGTACTTTTCACTATCATTGCATGTATCGTTTTTGAGTGGAACGTGACTTTCCTTCCTTCCGTTGTCGAGTGAAACATGATTTATTTTGGGTACAAAAGTAGAACGTGGTTGAAGTCAACAATCCTTTCCTTGACTTTTTACAACCTGCTATTATAAAAAAGACTAAATTTCATTAAATTTCTTTCCATATATACCCCTCGTGAAATGTATTCCCTTAAGTTATTCTCATAAGATGTATCCTCAACCATGATATATCATGAGATGTATTACCATCAGTTATTTTCATACATTTATGCTGTTGTACTGGCAGTTGCCCATGATTTAGCTGAATAAAATCATCCAATATATTCCTAAAAAAGAAGAGGAAAAGAAGTTGATTTTTAAAGATTATCAATTTTCTGTAATAGAAGTTATTAGCAAGATTAAGTTTTTTATGTATAGACAAGTGTACCTGTTACATTTGTTTTAACATCTTGATATAGGTCTTCTTGTATTAGGGGAACTTTTGATTTTCTCTAACTACGGGATATGTCCCGTTTATTATTGTTGTATCATTTTGGGTTTAATATAATTTACATTTTTCCCCAAAAAAAAAAGAGTGAATAGGCAATTTAGTCCCTTAGATTATATCCATTTTGCATATTAGTCCCTAACTTAATATTAAATTCACAATAGTCTTTATCTTTGCATAAGTATTGCAAAATAGTCTTTCCGTTAAATTTTAAAGTAACGTCGTTAGTGAGGTCAATTTTAGTGTCACGTGGACTATCCAATGTGACATTAAAGGATGACGTGGCATGACACGTGGACGTGTTTCTTAAAAGATGTCACGTCATTTGATGATAACAAAACGAGTAAATAGGCAATTTAGTCCCTGACTTTGTACCCTTGTTGCATATTAGTCCTTAACTTAATGAAAAATTCAAAATAGTCCCTATCTTTTGCATAAGTATTGCAAAATAGTCCTTCCGTTAAATTTTAAAGTAACGTTGTTAGTGAGATCAATTTTAGTGCCACGTCATTTGATGATGATAGAATGAGTGACTTCTTCAAATTTGATGGTTTTGAACCAATTGTGGCATATATACGAAAAAGAACCCACACACACTTGCACAAATAAAAAGAACCAAAAATTCACAACAACAACCTTATCTTTGTAGCCGTCAACACCAATGGGCGAGGTCTGCATAACCATTCTCTTTTCCTCTTTTTTTTCTTCAATTACCATCAATGTATCATTCTGGGTTTTAATTTTTTTGTGTGTGTGTTTTGAATAGGAAGAGAAAAAACCAGAGGAAAACAAAGTGGAGGAGAAAAAAGCAAATGAAAAAGAAAAGAAAAAACCAGAGGAATCAAAAGATGGTAAGGAATCCAAGGAGGAATCTGTGCCGCCAGAAATCATACAAGGCACAACCTTTGCAATGCATGGACACTTTAAGCATGATTTCTGACATCTTTTAAGTTAGGGACTATTTTGCAACACTTATGCAAAAGATAGGGACTATTTTGAATTTTTCATTAAGTTAGGGACTAATATGCAACAGGGGTACAAAGTCAAGGACTAAATTATCTATTTACTCGTTTTGTTATCATCAAATGACGTGACATCTTTTAAAAGGCACGTCCACGTATCATGCCACGTTGGATAGTTCACGTGGCACTAAAATTGACCTCACTAACGGTGTTACTTTAAAATTTAACGGAAGAACTATTTTGCAACACTTATACAAAAATAGAGACTATTTTAAATTTAATATTAAGTTAAAAACTAATATGTAAAATGGATACAATCTCAGGGACTAAATTATCTATTCACTAAAAAAAAATCATTATGAAAGTTACGTGAATTATTGAAAAAAAAAGAAAAAAATTTCAGTATAGCATGTACATATGTACTCATTGTACAATTAAGATAGTTAACATCCCTTTAAAGTGACTTTCACGTTTTATGTTTTTTCAGGTGAATATGTTAAATAAAATACGATAAATTAAAAAAAGATGCTAGGATTCTACGTTAATTATCTAAATATTATTGAATAATTTTTATAAGAAAAAACCAAGAAACGGTAAATTTTCCATGGTTAAAACTTAAAAAAGAGAGAAGTACTTCTCAAATTATATTGACTTCTCAACTGCTTGAATTCAAATGTACCTATTATTCAGCATAAAAAGAAAATGTCATAGATTGTCATATAAGATGAAAACTGTAAACACCAGGATCTTCTTCATTAGAAGACAAGGCAAAACCGAAATCGTTCAACTTTTTTTTTCTTCCCTTTTTGGAAAGCATTGTTTTATTGTTTCTAGAAACAGAACTGAATCCGTCAAGGGCGTTTAGGCTGGCAGAGGGCAAACGCAGTTTTACTTATCCATCACCATTTTAACGTTTAACGGCGTGCGGCAGTATCGTTTGACTGGATGAACCGTTGACTATATGTTCCTAAAAAGCTATCCAAACGTTACAAGTATTAGCAAATATTAATTATTAGTTTTATTAATCTTTTTAGTAAAAAAATTGAATTCGTGTTCGTGGATTTTTATTTATTTATTATTTTTTTAAATCATCTAAACAACTTTATTAGTCCCCTTATTAACAAATGACACATTTTTATGGACATTTCAAACATTTATATAATTCATCTAATTTTTTTAATTTATAACAATAAAAATAGAATTATCATAATGATTAAATTAACATGAAACGTTTTTATTTTATTTAAATGATTAATGCTCTTGTTTGATTTAAGAATTATGTTTTATGTTAATTTATATTTAATGTTGTTGTTTTATTTAAAAACAAATTATCATATTTCTTCACTTTGTTATATTATATTTGTATCTTTCTTTAGTGTTGTATCTTTATTTTATAGTGCATCAGTAATAATGTTTATAGTTAAATATTTGTTCGAGCCATATATAAGATCATTACGGTTACAACAAAATTCTTTTTTTTTTTTTCCTTTGAAAATTTAACAGTTACATATATACCTAAAACTCAATCTGATTAATATTATGAATTAAGTTATAGAATAACCCTATGTTTGATTTTGTTCTAAAAAAATGTATTTTTTATTTATAGAAATATATTATATAGATTGATATTTATCTATAAAAAAATATGTTTGAGCATTTTTTATAAAAGAATACACAGCTTAGTTGTGAGTTTAGTTAAACGACAAAGAAATCAAGTCGCTCACCTTGCTAGAACATCTAAATTTTAAAGGAGAAATCCAAGAAAGTTATTCTATACTTGTGCATTGTCCCAAACAGGTACACATAACTCTCAATTTTTTCAATGGGTTGAAGAAAAAAATTAAGTTTCTAATCCTTCTTCTGTCACAAGAGAATCAATAATAGTGACTGATTTGAACCTACAAATTGAAGCATTGTAGAAGAAAATGAGAGATTTAACAACCAACGACAAACGTTAGTTACTGGCGGAGGGAGGGGTTGATGATGAGACCGACGGAGACCATGAATGAAAAATGAAGGGAATACAAAGAGATGTTCTTGAACCACAGTAAAAAAACCCAATGCAATAGCAGTCTAAGGCAATAAAACCATTTTGGAAAAAATGAGTTTACTTAATTTTTAATGGTTTTTATCCTAACTTATCATAATTTTTCAATTCAGTCCAAAGACTTGTCACATGAGTTTGCTTACATGGATAAAGACTTGTCACATAGATATATGACTAACGACGTTACTTTCAAATTTAATGGCAAGAACTATTTTACAAAACGTATGTAAAGATAGAGACTATTTTTTACATTTTAAAAAGATAGAGATTAATTTATAAAATGAATAAAAAATTAGGGACCAAAATGTCTATTTATTTACTTTTTGTGTGTTTAATAAGAATATTAAGATTCGAATCTAGAATTTTATGGAAATTATCTAAAACATTATACAAGATTTTATTTGATAAAATATAATATTAAAAATATTAAATAATACGTCATAAACTTTCTTCTTTGACAAGATATTCTTAACTAAAAGTCTTAAATAAATATATGTACCAAAAACAACATTAGTGATGCAAGATCATACATTATTTGTATCTTTGACCAGTAATTACATAGACTGATGAATAATAAAAAAAAATATTTACCTATCAATTGAATAAAAACATGTCACACAATTATTGGTTGAAATTATAAATGAAATGATGATCTAAAACTCAACCAATAATTTTTCCAAAAACAAAAAACACTTCATGTCTATATAAAATTTCTCTTACTTTTATTCTATCGATGTCATGTCGGCTCTTACATGTATCTCCTTTTTTTCTGCCCTTTTGCCGACAAGCACGAAAGAGTTGCCAAACCGCCACAATGGAGGTTCTCTCCACACACACACACACGACACTTGCGCCGGCAAGTTTATGCATTCACATCTACATTCCTTACACCGTAGTACTTCTTAAAATAAAATATAGTAAAATCTTATTTTTGCTTCCCTAACTTATTGCCACATTACATCATTTAATTAATTTATCCACCATTAATTATGTTACACATAAAAGTCAGGGAAATTAATGATCAAGTTTAGAGAAAAATCAAAAAAGAAAATTTCAAACAGCTTATATATTAATAGTAGTACTATTAAATTAATTACATTTTGTCTGATTATTTCAGTGACTTAGTAAATAAGGAGAGGTTCTAGTTCTACAGCTGCGAGAGCTGTTCAAATAAATCACCACCGACTGACTCGATCTTACTATATGGCGGCGCCTGCAAACATTTTGAACCTTTCCATTTCCATCGTTCCTTATATATATGAAACAACTCACATATGGGGTTGTTTAGATTGAAGGGGTAGTATTTTTGCTTTTGCATGCATCAATCAGAAACGAGGGATTCGATCTAGTAGCTAACTAAAACAAGCTTTTTGATTGCGTTTACACGTGTTTGTTAAAGGTGGCAAATCCTAAAGAGAAGAAGGGAAACGAGGTTGACAATATATTATTCCATGAAGGGATGATGAACAACCCTGCATTATTGTCAAGGCTGTTTCCGGGTATCAATAGGGAGAGGGAGATGTCTGCCATGGTCTCAGCTTTGACCCACGTTGTCTCCGGAGAGGTTCCAACCGGTGATTCTTCTTCAGTTCTTCATCATCAACCTCATGATGATGATGCTGTTACTGTTAAACCAAACATGCCTTCTACAACACCCTTTTCATCTACTTATGTTGTTGCCACCTCTTCTCTCAAGAGAAGTAGACAACATGATACATATACACCATCCTTCTCACATCCACCTTCATCATTCCCTGCTATGCCAACAAGTAAGCACCATATTCAATTCTTTACAATCATACAGTATTTTTCTTTCGTTTTCTCCCATGATTATTAAGCAGTCCATGTTTGAAACATATTAGGAATTAGTAAATACTAATAAATAAATGTTTTCTTTAATTATATATTGTAATATAGAATAGAAAAGTTGAACCTTCAAGATTGCAGTCTAATACCTTGGATTATATTATATATTATATATATACTAATAAAAAATGCTTTCTTTAATTGTATATTGATAAATAGAATAAGAAAACAAGATATACCTATGGGATTTAATTGAATGTATAAACACAGGTGCAGAATGTTCAAAGAGTGGAATGGGAAATGCTGTGTACGAATACAGAACAAGAGGAACAGAGAATGTAAAGAAGGAGGAGGGAAGGAGAAAATATAGAGGGGTGAGGCAGAGGCCGTGGGGAAAATGGGCAGCGGAGATAAGAGACCCATTCAAAGCAGCAAGAGTATGGTTAGGAACATTTGAGACGGCAGAGGCAGCAGCTAGAGCCTACGATGAAGCTGCCCTTCGTTTTAGGGGCAGCAAGGCCAAACTCAACTTCCCCGAGAATGTCACTCTCCGACAACCTCAATTCACTGTTTCCACATCAACAGACCCATTTCAACTCTCGGGTACCAACCTTTATGATCATAGGATGTTTCTGACTTCTAATACCATGGCTTCTCATCATCTTCAATCTTCTTTGCCGCTGCCACCAGCAACCTCCTCTTCTCTAACTTCTCCTCCTCAGAACATCACTTCACTTTCTTCCTTGTATTCTGCCCAGTTGCCCCCATGGTCGGCCTCTGGTCATAGCTCTTCTTCCTCCCCATGATCCTTTTTTGTTTCTTTGTTTTTATTGAGTCTATATTTTCCCGTCTTTTATCGTATCTCTCCATTTTTTTCAAACACTAATTAATAATAATAATAATAATTATTCCTCTGTTATTGGTAATTGCATGACGAGAATGCCAATCCATTTGTGAATTGCAATTCATCATAAAAATCTTTATTTCTTAAAAAGAATTATAAAATTTACTCGATATATAGTTAAACAGAAGTCCAACTTCACTAACAAAATTCTAAAATGATGTTTATGATTTAAAACCTTCATAATCCAAAATCTATTTAGTATTTACCCTGGCACTAGAAAAGAAAATAAATTCAATTTATTTACCTTAACTTCAAAACCTAAATAAGGAAGTTCTCAAACCTTCTTTGATTCATTTTATTTCGTCCTTATCATATATGCTTCTTGAAAAAAATTTGTTTAACCAAGACTTAAAGTAAAGTTGAACCAATTCATAATGATAGATTTTTTTCTCTCCACTGGATTATAAGAAAAGTTTACTTTATTTTACCACTAGGAATAATATGCATTAACGAATCCCTACGCTAAATTTGAAATTATAAATTAATTCTTAATTATATCAATTTTTTTATTTTAATTTGTGATTTTGCAAATCGTCATTTATTTAAGTTCTTTTTCAATTTTTCCACTAAAACTAAAGATTATAGTGAATGATGTCTTTCTTAAAAAGGAATTAAGCAAATGACGTTTTAAATATGCCAAATACAAGGTGAAGTTTTTATGAGGTTAAGAACTAAAACACACTTGGAATCTTACTAAAATCAAGTAAATTATAATTTACAATCATAACCAATGGCCAAGTCCACGTTCGTTCTATAGCTCTTGTAATTTTAACACTCTTTTCTGACATTGCATGTTAGTAACGTGGCCAGAGAAAAATGCCTTTGACAATTTGTTCCACCGAACGGTTTAATGTTTTGTTTTGAATTTCTTACTAGGAAGGTAAACATCTTCCTCTCACAAATTCTTTTCTTCCTTTTTATTATCCAAAAAAGTCCTTATCACAACTTGAAATTCAAACATTCATTCGGCGCATTATTATTATATTGAATTGCATCTTGTTGAACTTCTAGTCTTCATTCAAACCTCCAGGTGAAGTCCAAATGCCTCCTTTAAACACTCATTTAAGTTAAGGTAAACAAGGTACCATAAACTAAAATTTAAAGGAGCAACCCAAGAATTTGACTGCAACGAACCTAAAATTGACTACCATGCGGATATATTCAATGTTGCTCGACTACGTAAGCAACAATTCGTTCGCAAAAGATTCACAAAGAGAATACTAACATATGTACACACACGAGAGGATCATTATAAAACATAAGAAAACAAATGAAGTGTGGACTAAGGTTCGCAGAGCCTTACATTATAATTCTTCCTTGCGTCTGAGCAACGAAATGCGAAAAAAAAAACATTTTAAAGCGCTTTCTTTTGATCTTCACACGTAAGATCTCAGTGGCGTGTAAAAACCCGAAAACAATGTTAATGTTGTGCAAGTAACACAGTCGTTCAAGCAATAATAACTTTTATACAAGACCATTGACTCAATCGTTTATTAAGAAGTTTAAATATTATTTGAAAAAATGGCACTTGCGTTTATGAAGAGTAATTGCGTAGTCATATTTTGACCTTTTTAAGTTATTTTCCATAATGACATTTGATTTGCTTTTAAGATAAAATTTCATTATAATCTTGTACTCCAGCAGTACTCGTCGCACGAATCACCCCATTCCCATTAGTCCAAAGCCGGGAGCCAAGTCCCAATCAGAGTAAAGAAAAAGCTCATGCTCCTCCATATGTTTAGTTTAGTGATAGAAAACAGAATGAAATGAATCAAAATAAATGAAATTGGATAGATTAGAATGGAATGAATAAATATGACAATCCGTTGTTTAAATATTTTTATAATGGAACATCATTCCATAGTTCAGAAAAATGATGGAACAAATGTGTGATAACTTTTTAATTCCTTTATCATCCTTATTTTAAATTTAAATATATTATACTTAAAAAGCTGATAATTAGGTTAAATTTGCAAGGATAAAATTGTCATTTTATAATATAATAACTTTATTCCATCAAATGCACCCTAAAATAGATCGTATTCATCCTTTTCCATTATGTTTCATTCCTATGTTTTAGGAACCAAATAATAGAACAACTTCCCCACTTTCACTTATCTCTCTCTGCTCCATCCTTTACCACCACCAATCCAAACATAGTCCAAAGAAACTCCGAATTTTTGTAATCAAAAGCAGAAAATGCAGCTTGCAAAACGTAATGGGGGAGAATGAAAAGACACCCGCATCCGAAATGCACAAGACACTGGAATAATGAGCCCAATAAATACGGAAAAATTAATCAGACAAAGAATATCAGAGCACTCGATTTCTTCCCACTGAGCTACAAACAAGACCGTTTAGGATCCTGTCATAAGTCGGTGGTAACAGGTAAGGTATTCACCATTAGTATACAACGCTAAAAAGCATATACCATCTCTACCCTAATTGCATCATTGACAGTATCTAAAATGGAAAAAGAAAGCATCGTCTTTTAATCCAATACCTCACCAATCTAATCAGCAATAATTCAAATTAACATCCTTTTACGGCACCTTCAGTCCAAAATCACATCTATATTGGGGTTCACCTGCAGTTACCAGATAGAAGCATTAAGATCGGGCATAAAGGAAAAGTTCAGAAATGAACCATTATCATCATCATGATACTTCCACATATTACAAAATTTACTTCTCGTCGGCGATTCCCTCTTCAAAAATAAAAAAAAACTTCGTACCCCATTGCCCAGAGGCTCTTCGCTATGCAAAGGTATGGGGGAGGGATATTGTACGCAGTCTTACCCTTACATATGCAAAGAGGCTGTTTCCGGATTCGAACCCATGACCAACAAGTCACCAAGGCACAACTTTACCGCTGCACCAGGGCTCGCCCTCCCTCTTCAAAAATAATTCATAAGAAAATTTAAGATGAAAAGGACAAGCTGTACCTGTAACTTTTAACAGTGATATGGAGCTTCTTAAACCTTCAAGGCAGCTTTATGCACCATGGTTTCCTTGTGTATTTGATGGCAGCTCTTCTCCACAAGATCAAGCAGCCTCTCCAAGTTTGCTGCCCATGAGTTAAGAACGTCATTGCTATCCTTAGCTCTTTGGAAACAAACTATTCCCATGGGTCTATCAATCTTCGCCACCAATGCCTTAGACACAACCATATCTGAAAGATGCTTCTCAGCTTTCTGAAATTTTACAAGGAGAATTAGTTAGGATCTTCAAATTAAAAGACAAACATTTGAACACTTTGCAACATCTATTTTCATATGCAGCTCATTAAGAACCAGCAAAATAACCAGTTTGAGATGGCAAATGAACTAAAACCACCAAAGATCGAGAAATTTTAAGCTGTGGGGCAAAACATAAATGAAATCTGCGCAGACAACATACGGGGATTTATAAAAAATATTAAGGGAAAAAAAAACTTTGTTGAGGCAGTTGCCCTGAAAAGCTTATATGTAGGTTCATTCCTGAATAAAGCAGATATAACACGGAACTATCAAACCAGGCACTCTTCTTTCCCACTGGTTATTGTGAGAGAACCAGGCTATTTATCTGAAACACTAGAGGCTTGCCAAAACACATTAAAAACAATTACTATTTACTACAGAAAAACTTTCAACACATACTCATAACTAGCATTACAAACCTGAACACTGAGACACAAAAGCTCCGCAAGTCTCTTCAAAGTAATCTTTCCATAGTATTTTGATATAACAATAATATTCTGATAAGGTAACAAGAATACACCACATTAATGCTCACATCCTAAATCAAGAATTGTGAAAACTGAAAAATAAGTCATATCCACAAAATACCTCCCAAGCAAATTGGAGGGAGGAAGGGGGCAAAAGAAATATAACAATGTAAGGGAATTACATGTTCAATTACTCTTTCCCTCAGATCTTCAGCTGCTTTTTCACCCAAATTCTTTCCTAAGTTACTCTCATTCTCAAATTCATCCTTGTATGAATCCCAAAGAGTTGTCCACTGGATAACCTCCATAGTGACCAACTGTTTCAACAGTAACCTATGGCATGATAAATAACAGGGGCATCAAATGAGAAGGAAAGCATAACTAAAACATCTAACAAGACACGCAACTTCAAGATTAGGAAGACGTACTTAAAGTTTGGAATCTCAGACAGATTCTTATCCTCCAAGGTAGAATTGAGAAGGCTTGACTGCATTGGATCATGCGGTGATAGAACCAAATACCAACATATTTTCCTCAGGATCTACATGAAAAGAAAATATTCAGAGAAAAAAGAAACACAATCTGACAACAGATAAACAAAATAAAGAGTGGGGAAAGCCTACTGGAATCCACTCGGCAGGATTTTCTTTGACAGATGGAATCTCATATATTGCCTTGTAGCATCGGCAAATTTCAAGATAATCATTTTTATGGGAATAATACCTTCAAGGATAAAGAGAAACCATCATAAGACAACAAAAAATTAGGATCAGCACACAAACATCATCAGGAAGTAGGCATCAAAAGAATGCAGCACCAAGGCAAATCAAACAACATTCATAAATAGCAGGTTACTGAAATTGATTTTGAAGAATAGCACCAAATTCAAAAAGCTGTGGCCTGTGGGTACTGGGTATCTTGTTTACAAGAATTGAACAGAGTATCAATTTGGATAATGACACAAAATAAAAGTCATTTGATGACACTCACTAAATGAAAATTTGATAATGGAGTTTTGAAAAAGGATCTCAACTTCAGAGATCACAGCATAACATATTTATAGAGTGATAGTCATTCTCAAAACAAAAATCAAGAGTAAAAAAGGCATCTTTACGTTTGTAAGGTAAGGAGAAGTATAACCAGCATGTCTGTTGACTTCAAAAATCATTCCTAATATTTCTAAGGTCAATTAATTCATGACATTTTGATCATCTTTCATACAATTCCAAGTGAAAGACACAGTTTACATCATAACAGGACTGTTAGGACTGACAGTTAACATGACAAACACTATGGTTGCTAAGTTGGTTTAAAGATGGTCAAAAGTGGGATATGCTTTTGATAAGAACACTACCACTATACCCCATAAAAAAATGCAAATTGATTGGTTAAAAAGAAACACAACAACAACAACAAAGCCTTATCCCACTCGGTTAGTTAGACTTTTATGGCTCGTTCAGCGTTGTTAAATAGTGGCCATGGCGCCACCATGGCATGGCATGGCGTTTTTCTTGTCAACCACCATAGGCAATTTGTGAAGGGAGGCCTGCCATGGAAGCGCCATAAGTTGCAATGGCACATTTATATGGCAGAATTTCGGCCTTCCGCCATCCACCATTGATAACATTGCTCATTTGATGGGAGATGATTTTATACGTGGGAGCCACAAAAAATTCCTTCTTTTTTTATTTCTGCTCTCAAACAAATTGTGGAAATTTGGTATTTCCATTCTATCTTCCTCTTCATTTCCTTCCTCTCTGTTTACACTCAAACAAACATAATGTCAAGGAAAAGAGAAGCCTCAAAACTGGTCCAAACATTTAGTGTCCCACAGAAAGTGAAGAGCTTTAAATATATTCTGTACCCTCCACAGTTGTATATCTAGAAAGAGGCACTCTTCAATGCTTCAGCAAATTCCTTTCATTTCTAGACCATCAAACCAAGTACAACAAAGAAATAAACACTTTGGCAAAAGCAATGAAAGCCGGAGATTCCAATTCGTTTTTTTTTATCTATAATAGAGTATCCAGATCCCCATTCCCCAGATCAACCAATGAATTAAGTTCCCTAGATCTAGTTAAAAAGATTGATAAAGAAAGATCAAAACCACTTATTCCAAATATTATGTGGAAGCAAAACTGAAAAAATGAGCAAGCAAGATGGAAAAGTTCTTCTAAAGTAAGTTGGTCTTTAAAGTGCACAAACTAGTGGGTTTATTGGGTTTCAATTGCAGCAGTGGGGCTATTCACTTCTACGGATAACTGTTTGTAACAGAACAACATCCACATTTTAACACCCCTGCCAGGAAGCAGATTGAACAAGCAAAACAAGATAACAAGTAGGGAATTGGTTACCGAATCATTAGTTCATAGTAGATTCGCTTCAACTCCGGTAGAGATGGTATATCAACAGGAGCTTCTTCAACAACATTATCACCTTCTTTAGGCTTTTTCTTTTCCTTTGAAACATCAGCATCAAACACTCTCGTACTAATCTTTCTTGAGAGTATTTGTGCACGAACATAATCCTGGCGGTCTAGACACAAACGAACCTGCACAATTAAATGAAAGAGATTTTCAAATCAGCAACTAAATTGTAACATGAAATTAGTGGCCAATAATTAATGTCATAACTTAAGGAAAAAGTAGAATGCCTAGTACTTGTTCAAGAATGAATGCGATTTTCTCAGTTTTAGCCATGGCACCAAAAGTTTCCACCTGTTAAGGAAATCAATCATGTAAGTCAACAAACAGCTAATTTCACTAACTAGTGACATACAAAAACCAAAGGTGCATAATAAAATCCATCACACGTTTAAAATTCACACTGACCGCAATTTCTTGCATCAAATCAGCAGCTTCAGCTATAAGTCCTTGTTCTTCCTTGATTTTTGCAAGTTTCTTGATCAACCGAGCTCTCTCAATCTCAACGTATATCTAGCAAATGATACAACATATATTAAACATGCATCGATAGACTACATTGGAGGATAATAAAAAGGAATGAAGAGTGAAAACATCATATGCTCACCTTTCCTGCAGATACACTGTTCAAGATTTTGATGAGTTCTATACGAGTTTCAAGATCTGGTGTCTCATCAATATATTGCATAGCCTGCTGGACCATTGCTGTCACAGCCTGTGTACAAAGAATAGGCTTATGATGAAGGATCATATCATGTTTCTTGTACCAATTGCAAGACAAATAGATAAAATCTTAACTCTAAGCAGTTAGATTTTAACCTGTCAAATGCAAAGGTGAAAAATTCTTGCATCAGTTTATAGCTAATAGGGGTAAAAGTAAAACAGTGTGCATAGAACAAGTACCAGATCAATTTTATTAGCAACACTGCATTGCAAACTGAACCAAACTTCTTTTAACCTACCGAACCAACCTCTAAAGGTAAGGGAACTAATACTCTTGTGTTCCAGCATGCCAGTCAAGCATTCATTTTCCAAACAAACCATATGAAATGAAATTATAAGTGGTGAAAGACACATGTTCTAGAGAATGTCTACTGTAACTTTCTAATATGAATCTACAAGGCATATTGATATTTGGAACAAAATTTCCATAGACATTGGTCAACACTCAAGACCCAATACATAGCGAGTAACAAAACACTATAGATTCTGAAGTAGACTAGACGATAACCAATTTTAAAGCAAAAAATAAAAAATAAAAAATCATGGCAACAGCTACTAAAGCCCTAACTAACCTAACACAAAATACACCCACACATTTTATCAAAATAAGATAAGCAAAACTAGATAGGTCATTGTTCCGCATTAAAAACAAAGAGCCATTACCTGCTTAAGCTGGCCACGGCGTTTGGACAAGAGAACAATCTGGTCATTGAGGGTTTTCCAGGCACGCGCTTCGAAGCACATCCGTAAAATTTCAGTGACGGCGTTTCTGGTGGCGGCGACGTCGCCGGCGAGCCTCGCTTGCTTCTCCGCATTCAGCAATTGTTCTATGGCCGCTTCTAAATTCCCGGCGTTCTCCTGAAAATCCAGAAGAATCGTCAACTCCGTCCATCACTCAAAATCCAAATTCAATCATTCTATTTTTCCTTCAATTTTTATTTTTTAAACCTACGCCGAGCTGCTTCATTGGCAGGTACAAATAAAAGTAGAAACACAAAATCACATTCAGTAGTAACAGTGGAAGCATATAAAGAAGTGTTGCGATCTGGAGTGTGAGTAACATTTGGGAAATTCTGTACAGAAAAGCGGGGGCGTACCATAGCCATAACCAGGGAAGTTTGCTACTTTGCGTGCAGGAGGGGAGAAGAGAGGAACTTCTGTAGTACTCTATTGGAAAGAAACCATATAGCAATGAAATATTTTCATGGGCCTAACTATTTCACACCCTGCTAGGCCTGTTCTTGTCATTGGGGTTTTTGGCCCAATTCCTATCTATAGTATGACAAATATACCACCAAATTTATTAAGTGTACCTCCCTTTTTATTTTTTTCTCCCAAAAATATCATTTGGCAACCAAACCCATCACCAGCAACATTGACCATCCTTGTGCACTGGAGGCATGTGCCATGAATATGAGTCACGAAACAACACCCAAAACCAATAGAATACAATTACATATTTGCTGTCAGATTCATCTGGATTTCTCGCAAGTCACTGCCAGGTGAAGAGGGTTTGAGACTAATTTGTCTGCACAAGCACTTGCCTCACGGTAAATGTGAACCCAGGAATTACATTAGTTTGGAATACTACAAGTTCTTGATGATTTGCTTAGATTTTAATTAAAGATAAAATTGGGTTCTTGTCCCTCATTTGTTCAAATGCATCTTAATTGAATGAACAAAGGACATTGCACATTGCTTTGAGGCGTTTTTCCTTTCAAATGGGAATTTGGGTGAACTGTGAGTTCCAGGTTTCAGCATTTCTCATTTTTTCTCAAGAATACTGAAATGTTTGATGATTATTTGCTTGCAAATTTTGTGAATTCAGTTGAAAAGAGTCCATATGAACGACTTAGGAGAAATATTCCAATCTTTGACTGATTAAATTTTCATTTCTCAATACCTTAATGCCTCAATTTTCTGTTAGCACCTTGTCCCTCCCCCTTTGAGGAATCCCTATGACCTAAATGGGTTGGAAATGTACTTGACTAGTATTTGAAGTCTGCAGAACTTCTCGAAGAGAACATTAGTAATGATAGAATAGCATACAAATATGCTTTTTAATTTCATATACCAATTTTTTGTCATGATGATGGTGCTATAGGGACATTTACCATTGATTTTGGATATCATACCATTCATAATAACTAGGGTGGGAGAGGACAAAACCGGACATTAAAGCAACAATGGGACAGAAGAAGTTCTCTGCCAAACCATCATAATCTATTAATCTATAATAGAGAGAGGAATATTGAAATTGAGTGACATTTATGGAACAGCAGAACAGGTGCATTCAGATGATGATGGATTTCATTTCTCTACTGAAATGCAGACAGATGACATTGTGGTTCCTTGTTTCATAAAGCATTCAGTCAAACACACATACAATGCAATTCATTCACAAGGTTGGCATTATTTTCTTGGGATACATTGATGCATGCGCTATGGTTCAATGCATCCTTTGACTTTTATGTTTCAGATTTTAGTGCATCCTGTTACAGAGGAAGATGTTTTGTGCAGAGGCAAAGTTGCTTTTCTATGAGATAAAAAGAAAAAGAAAACTAAAAACCAGATCAGTGTTGTTTTGGGGAAGTTTACCTTTATGGGTTCAGGAAGTTCAGGGCATTATCTGATCTGAGTCACTAGCTCAGAAAGACAGTTCGATGATCCAACGAATTTGTCGTATGGCATTCAACCACCTGCAAATAATGATACCAGGACACAGGAATGTTGTTCCAAAACGCTAGCTAGTCAATAACAATACCTTAAAAAAATTGGACATCTAAACTGCAGTAGTTGCAGCAGAAAGCATCAAAATTTTGTGTTGCAAATTGAATATGAAATTTACATTAGCAAAAGGATATATGGTTTTCGGTATTGGAGTTATATTGCTAGCGATGCTTCTTTATACGTAGAATTGTTCTCACAATGCATTAGATAAGAAATACGATCTTATTTCTATGGGTATATTAATATCTCTTTTAATCCATTATTTTTAACATTTTTTATTTAATTAAAATTCATTGAAAATTATGAAATTATACGAGACTCTTAAATAAGAAATAAGATCTTATCATATGGTGAGTTTCAATTAATTTTAACTAATAAAAAATATATTCAGAAAGAGTAGTATTACATAGCATATTGTTACCATGTAAATACTATGCATGCCTTAGTGTTACATCTACCACTTTCTTTGTTCAGGTTGTATGGATTCCAGACTCAACTATAAGGTGCTTAAACACACAGTAGTGGACGAGTGCTTGTATTGTATAGCTAACATGCCCCGGAATCTGTCACATACTATGACATATGCTGACCCTTAAAAGTCCAACATGAAACTTACAGAATTAAAAAAAAATGTCCCGTTGATTTTTCTTAAACGAATTTACATAATTAATTTTCTAAAAAATATTATGATTTTATGCTTTGCTCAATTATCCGTATAGTTTTAACAATTATCATTGTTTTTATTTTATAACTTATTTTCTCACTATATTACTACTTTGAGATAGATATAGGCTTTATTCACAGGGATGTGACCAAGTTCAGCAAATTGAGTACTTATATAAATGGAATTTGAATGTTGAACTCTTTTAACTTATTGATTTTTTTTTCCTTTACCAAATTTTCCTATTCAATAGTTTTTTTAAAATTCTTTTTTGATAATTTTATATTTGACAAATATCTTTATTAGTAAAAAAAATAAAGTATATGATTTTCTATTAATAAAGATGACATAAGGGTAAAGGATACAATTTTGATGACCGAGATAAAGAAATTTTATTTAAGAAGGATAATCCATAATTAATTTAAAATTTGAACTCTTAAAATTAGAAATAGGTAAGTGATAAATATAAAATAACAAAAAGCAAAGTTACAGCTCACCAATTAAATATATAAATAACTCTTTACATGACACGGGTATACCAGTAATGAATTATGAATTTCAAGCCAACAAAGTATGGATTTTACTTATTTACATGATTGAGTCCAATTTCAACCTCGATAATTTGATAGTTAAATTAAAAAGTTTGATCAAATATTTAATAAACTAAATTCAAATAATTCATGAATAACTCAGATGATTTATACTTGGATATGTTAATCTGAATTTTTTTTAATATTATGCGGCAGGGATCTCAACTTCCACAATTAAATTCCATGCTTATACACACTAATTTCTAAGAGATTTCAAAATTAGTGTTAATATACTATTCATGAGAAACTTTTATCGAATAGTATATTAACATGAAGGGGCCTAATTTGGTGTAGTGGAAAACATGAAGGCATGGTCTAAGGGGAAAAAAAGAGGAAAGATCGAGGAAGAAAAACCAATACACATGCAGACATGAACCTATTGCTAAGCAACAACATATAGGACTCAATAAATAATTAATACAGTATAAAGCGCATGGCGAACAGGATTGCTAAGTTGAAACAAACTTCCAGCTTATATATTAAAATATATAATTGAATCTAGAAAGGACATCAAAACAATATACAAAGATGATTTAACTGTTCCAGTCAAAAAAGATGAATTAATTGTTGCTTATACATTAGTCATGTATGTGCCAAGATATACTTATACAATAAAAGAATGATTTTTAGCACCCTTTATAACATTTAACATTTAATTAAAAATTTAAACTTGTGAATGCATTTGTTATTGCTGTAATCAATGGAAGATTAATAGAGCATGTGGATTTGGAAGATTAAACTTTTGAATGCCTTCGAGGAAACCACCTATATATATATATATATATATATATATATATATATATATATATATATATATATATATATAGTTTCAAACATTACATCTATATTTCATTTTCTTTTCCTGATATCAAGTCTTCATGTTGTTGAAAGTTGAATTAGGCCAAAAACCCAAATTAAGATATGTTTAAGCAGAATTTTATATTCTTGTATCCATATAAACTTCTTGTCTTCTTCAGGGATACGTTTTAGTTTATTCATATTCAAAACTAGCTATCTAAGTTTATCATGGTTAAAAATCTTAGTCGGGTATATATGAAGGTTATTGATATATCACGAAGGGATTTTGTTTTTCATAATTGATATGTAACAATTGTTCCCGGCCAGCAAAGAAAGATGACATATGGACAAAAGATAAAATTAATAAAGTTGCAATTACTATCTTATGCAGTACACTGTACACATGCAATGTCTGTAGACGAGTTAATGATTATTTAGTTTTCATGAGGGTTTGGTCATTGGTGTTTTCATGGACAAAAATTTAGCAATAAATATTCTATGTAGTTAATTCTTCATAAACATTACCTTTATTTTTTTGTTGTTTTAACTTTTTAGTGATCTTTAACATAAAGAAATATAGAACAAACTGAAGATCTTTCAATCACGTAGTTGAGACTTGAGACCGAGAGTTTCATTGCAGCCAAAAGAACTGATATACTTTATTACCTTAATTTATGTTCTAGATCTAGGAACCTTTGTACAAAAAAAGCACAAATTATTAATTCTTGAATATTAGTACAATTTTTCTAAACTATCTACTTTCTTTTACCAAAAATTGCGAACTATTTAATTGTGAATCGGTGGTTTCCTCGAAGCTGGAGTGTAATCCATGGAAAACACATCACCACCAACGTTAACATCCTCATCTTTGGGCTTAAATACCTTAGCAATCGCTTCCTTATTATGTTGAACTGTGTTGACATCCCCGCTAGTTAGGTTACTTTTTTCTTTCAATGTTCGTGCAGCTGCATATATATACAAAAATTGCAAAAAGAACATATTAATAAAACTTTGCGAGAAACGGGGTATTAAAACATAGGAATATTTAATTTTGAACCCAATGTTCTGATCTATTTGAGCAATAATTAAGAAGTACCTATAGTTGGGGAGGAGAAGAGGCAGAGGATGACGAAAGCCACAAATAGAATGCGCTTGTTTTGTGAAGAAGCCATCTTAGAAAGAAAAAAAAAAAACAATTAGACTTGTGTTGTTTTGTGCTCTATAATTTCTTAATTCGCTCTTTAGCTGAATATTGCATAAGCTATGCTATTTCACTCCTATATATAGACGCAGGACATGCTAGTTAACTGTCACATGCCACTAAGATTATTAATTAGGTACCAATACAAAGACAACAGTGGTAATTACTAATTTGTACATGAGTGATGAGCGAGCCTAGCTAATGGTCTACGAGGGTGTCACATCAGTGTCTGGCTTGAAATAGATGGCTATGGGTGCTTTGGGGGAAAAAGATTTAAACGAGAAAAACAGAAATCTATCATTTCCATATGAAACTCAAACTACACTGTATACGTGTATTTTGGGCCGTCTTGGTTTTCTTTTCATGGCCATCTGATTCCTATACATCTATATATTAATATTGTTCCCCAACTGTTCCATGCATATTCGTTAGTGATAGCTTCTGTCCCTATATCTAGAACAAAAGCTAAGGGTTTTATCTTTTCAACCCGTGTTCTGTCACATGCCAGAAACTCCCATATAGGACTCTTGTCTCTGTCTCGGATTCAATTAAAAGTATAAACAAACTAAACCAAAACATTAGTTTCAGCTTTTAAGGTAAAAAAAAGTATAAAAGTGATGATAGAGTTAAATAAATCTCATATCACACGTTAATTTTTAAGATTTAATTTTATGAATTTTATCTTTACGATGTTTAATATTTTTTTTTTACTTAATGTAGGACTTCGCTCTTAATATAAGATTTCATCTCATTTATCCTATAACATTTTGAAAATACAAATTGCGACTTATAATCTATGCATGGATGATGTGTGAAAGGAATAAATCATAGCTGCATATATTTTGATTTTGCTGCATATATAATAGTATTATTCTGGAACAATAATAGATGATCAAACCCTAGATGCTGGTCTTTGATTTCTCTAACTTGTATGTGAACTAGTTCTTGGAATTTTGAAGTTACGCTCAATAACTAATCTATAGTTTAAACGATCACATACCTCTAGGCCACTAGAAAATGACATTCATGATTCATGCCGATGGCTTGCTACAGTTTAGGAGAAACTACATGAAAATTTGAGTTGGGCCATTGGATCTGTGTGCCAGAATATGCAGACAAGATAACACATTCAAGCCTACAACATTGATGCGGGGCCATAATTGTCAAGCCTGCAACCTCTTTACCCTGCCACTCTCAAGCATCGTACCTCATCACCTTGTCAATCGCTTAATTTACAATGTGAAAAGATTTTAGTTTAGTGAAACAATTTCTTAGAGTTATGCTTCCACCTGCCAACATTGTGGCCTTCTTAATCAACAATTTCCCCCTCTTTTATTGATTAATAATTGAATGATTTACATTTATATATTTGTCGTGTGTCAATCAGTCTCTATGGCAAGGGCCCTTGTGGAAATTATAATTAATTAATTAATTCTAAGTATCATTCAAATGATTAATATCACACATATTTAGAACTGGGGTATGTATTTTCATGCTAATAATTCTAGCCCTTGATAAAGTCACGAGAACTAAAAAGCATTAAATATGCAATTTTGTTTCCCTGTACGTAGAAGAAGTTAATTAACAAATAAAGTATTCAAGTTCATGCATTATTTGGGGAGCTAGTAGCAATCATTCAAATTAATTTCTTGGGTGATGCCAAGGTTGATTTACTTTAACGTACTGCTATTGCTTAGTCATTAGTCACAGATAATGGTGGTTTTGTTTGTTGTGTGTGTTTTCTTCCCCTCGAGTTAGATTGCGTGAACAGGAGATTTGATTAATTAATCATGGAAAATGCAAAGCATTAATGAATGGAGGGAAAAAACGCGACATTGGTGAGACTAAGATCACTTTCAGATAAGACATTGGACAATGTTTTTCTTCTTTGGAAGAGTAAGACAATAGACAGTGTTCGTATACATCACATGGGACGAGTCCAGCGATTATCTACTTGGTAGGCCTGGCTTGTCGCTTGCAAATTGCGCATGGACCAAACATGATTTTGAGGCCTAATAAAAGCTATGTAATGATCCAAACAATGGAGCAGAATAAGCCACCAAGTAGCTAGCCACGACGCTATGGCCATGTACAAGTTTCACCATACAGTTAGTTCATTCGGCCTAACTTATTACGGAATAAAACAAAAGCCAGAACTTGACCTTTGGTGAATAATTTCGTTCTTCAATTTCAAATTAATGCGATTTGGTGGCGTGGAAGTCCACAACATTTATACAAACTCAATGTGATATAGGGGGTTTAATTTCTCCAGTGATATCAATTTTGAGATGATACATCTTGATCGAGTTAGCTGCATTAATTTATTGGCATCTTTGTCACCTCATTTTTTTTTTATAATTATATGAAAATTTTATTATTTAAACATGCAAATGCTTTAGGTAAATAGGATACTAATACTAATGCTAATACTAAAAATTCACTTATTAATCCCTGATGAACACCCTAATTCAATGTTCTCAAATTTCATCGTGAATTCCAAATCAAATGGGTGCATATTGCATAGCATGGCAAATTCTCTTTTGATGCCTTTTAGTCACAAAGTGTTTATACACATTTTTTATAACATTTTATTACAATTTTCTTTTATTTTTTTTCATTTCATATCTTTTTTTTTTAATAAGAATCGATAACAGTATCATTAAAGAATTTATAATAATTTACACATTGTTGAGCAAGTTAAATCTCCTTACCTTTCTATTTCATAATGTTTATCTTTATGTTTCTTTGTCTTCTTTTTCTTATCTTTCTCTTAATTATATAAATAATTATTTAAAAACAGTTATATAAATAAACATTCTATTCTTTGTCGTAGATTTATTGGCCATGCATAAAGCTGAGATTGAAAGCTGTCTTCAGTGGTTAATTTATACTCTTTTCATAGCATGCTTGAGTATGCGTTTTGATTGGACATAATGTGAATTTTCCAAAGCAAAAATATTAGTTTCTCCGTCAACAGGAGGTTTTGAACCGAAAAGAAAGAATGCATTTGTTGCAAACGCTTTTCCAAACACGCGGTTAATTAATTTGGAAGTACCTAGGCTTAATGTTTTTTCGCTATCGATTTTTCTGTTATTCTGGCTTACTTTTTGCTTTTTGTTACGTAGGTTATTGTAATCTATGTTTATATATAGTTAAGAGAATTTTGCTATTTTTATCTATATAAAAAAGAAGAAGAGATTTTACTGCTTTTTTTATATAATAAGTAGTCTTATATTTTATACTATGAAAACCCTTTCGTCTTCCTTTAATTTGTAATAATCTCATATAATTGGCAATAATTATAAGGCAATATTTTCTTTCTAAATTCAAGCTCCAAAATGTTGACTTGAGTTGGCCCATTAAAAATAAATTCAAAACATTTTAACAATTCTCCACCTTGACTTGAATTTACCAAAAATCAAGAATAATCTCCTACGTGCCAACTCACCCCAAAGCGTGTTAAACTATGCAAACATTCACCAAGTCCAAGTGATGCTTGAATTTCTCATAGACAAAAGGCCTAGCCAACTATTAGCTGGATTGTGTGTTGTGGTTATCTTCTTTGTGAAGAACAATTTATCTTCAATCATAACTTAAATGAAATTCAACTTGAAGTCAATGTGTTTTGATCTTTCATGATAGATTGGAGTCTTGGTCAAACTTAAGATACTTTAACTATCAAAATAAAGTATAGATATATCTTGCAATTACATTACCCTCTTTATCTCTTTCTATTAATTTTTTTTATCTACAAATATTAGTTTTGTTAGTAGAGTGAATTAAAGCTATAACTTTTTTTCTTTTTTCTTCTTCCTTAATCATCCAACTCACCTTATATCTTTATTTGCTTATATTTATGACACATACTTTGCTTCTATGGTAGACAAAATAATTATAGGCTAAAGTGTTGCTTACCAACGAATAGCACATCCATAAAGAGTAAAGATATAACAAGTCAATGATCTTCTCATTACAAGATTTCCACCACAGTCAGAATCTTCTAACTTATGGAAAATCAACAAAGCTTACGCAAAATAATCCAGCATTAAATTAAGGTTAACTTTATCAAATTCAATTTTACCCAACTTTAAAATAAATAGACATGTAATCTGGCCATCAGTTGAGTTTAATTATGTGAGTTAATTTGAACAATTATAATTTATCAAATTTCGGGCTTTAAGGCTAATTAATAAGATTATTCATCATAAAGTCGTAAACTCATAGTTTTTACGAGTTAAGGGAGCATGAGAATGGCTGCAATACTTTAAAGAAGATTATGACAGATAATATGTTTTGTGATGGCCAATAGGATTTGATTAGTTAACATGCATTATCCATTCACTCTATTATTTGCGCATTGTAATTTTTTTATTGTTTATATATATAGATAGACCTACGTTTACTTTATCTTAATTGAATCAAAGGGAATTTAGTATTATATATTTGATTCTTATAGTTGTTCTTTTTTCCTTCTTATCAACACACATCAAAGAACAGTTGGCTGGGAATGATTCAATAATATAAGATGTGAAATAATGAAATAAACTGATATGTTTGGAATCTTTGGCATGCTCCATAATTTTGTTTCTCCGTTCTCACCAATGCACCAATCTTTTTTACCGCTATGTTTTTTCCCCTCAATTCATATATTCTCTAATTACTATTTCCTTAACAATATTGAATTATGGGCTTATAGTAATTCTTCGTCGATTACCTGTTAGCTAATCAGTATATATTCATGAATTCATCTTGCTATAAATCGTCAATTTTCATCCATATATATTAATTTTTATTCTTACCAATAATTAAGCATACAAATTAAAAAGTTTGGCTGGAGGTGGTTTCTTGTGAGTGATTACTGTTTATACTTCTCCCTTCTTTGACTCCTGTTTAACATCTATCACTGAGCGTTGTTCTACGAGTGTGTATGATTAGGTAAATGATTGATATAGCTTCAAAATGTACTTTCTAGGGTGTAGTAGCATGAAATCATGGGAACCTAATTAAAACTTCAAATGTAAATGCCATATACACGGAGTATAAAATTATTCTTCAAATATATCATTAAAATATTTTTTTTTATAAATATCAAAATATTTGAAATTTATTCCTATAAAAAAAAATTATATATTTTTTTATTAATATAAAATAAAGATTTCAATGATGTTCGATTATATTTAAACCTATGCAACTAATAATTATGTAAATAAATTATCCATTAGTGAATATACCAATAGAAAAATTATTTGTATTTTTAAAAAAAAATTCTTCTCTTTCTTTTCTAAGTTTTCTTCCTAAGGATAATATTTATGTTAATTCATTTTTCTTTTTATAGGAATAGAAAAAATTCATTTTTCTTCCTAAAAAAAAACTATTTAAAAAAATTTCCTTAAAATTATTTTTCTTTTTGCTTATATTATATTGTTAATTCATGTTTTCTTATACTCTAGAGTTACTTTATTATTATTAATTTGTTATTTAGTCGGAGGTGGCGACATGGAGAATCTCCGTCAAGTTGTGGATGCCGGAGAAGTCAAGCGGCTCAGCAACGAGTCTGGCGGCGGAGGTCTGGTCGTGGAGCCTCTGGCTGTCGTGGTGGATGCGACCGGCGGGCAAGCGGGCGTTGAGGACGTGGAGAATCTCCTCACCATCTTGTCTCTGCGCCGCTGCCACCACACCTTTGGCAGTGCCAATAGATTTTCTCTCTCCCAAATTCTAAAACCCATTAATTCCTTATTGTATATAAATAATTAAATATCTATCATTTTAATTGCTAAACTCTGCTGTGATAAAATTTCTCTTCTTATTTTCTTTTTCGATGACATTGAAAAATCTTGATTTTGCAGATTGATGGAAGAAAAAGGGAACTTAACTCATTACAAAATTAGGTCTTTGCCAACTCTATTTTATGTTCCTGACTTCATCACAAACAGTGACCAAATCCTTCTTCTCAAGAACGTAGTACTCACCCTCATTCTGCTTCCCTTTGTTCGTCGGAATTAGTAAGTTGTTACTGTGTTGTTCGCCGGAATCGCGAAGCCATCGAAACCGGTGGTGGAGGCGCGTGCCGGCGGAGGTGGAGACATCGTCATCGAAAGAGGAAAAAGCTTGTTGTTGTTGTTGTTCAAATCCCCAATTATTCGTTTTCTATTTGATAAATTTCCTTGTTGCTTAACTTCTTCTCCCTCTCAATCGTGTTTATAGTTAATTACTGAATTCATGCAATTTGATTGTTCTATTGTAGTAACACAATTTTTGAATTTCGAATACCGTGATTAGCGTTTATGTGGGTGGAGAAGAGTGGTTAAACTGATAGAAAAAGGAGTAGAGAGAACATCTGCGGATTTTTGAAATTTTTTATATCGGTTGATATGAACAAAAAAAGTATGTAGACAATAATAATTTTGATTTTACAAGAAAAAAAACAGAGAATTTTTTTTTACAGAATTTTAAATATTTTGATATTTATAAGAATAAAAAATATATTTTAACTAATATACCGTTACATTTGTAGACATTGCTAATTGTCTTCATGTGTATTACTATCGTGCATAATTTAAATATAATGGCTGTGACGACTGGTCCACTCATTTGTGTATGTATATATATAACTATTTCATTTACCTTCATGCATTTCTACAGCTTCGAAGCATTCCAAGATGTTAATTAGAACTACAAAAAAACTTATATTGATTAAAGCTTCAAGTTGATTAATTCTCCACCGTGGCTACTAGCTAGTCTTTCAAAAATGTTTATAGCAACTGATCATATATCTTCTTTAATTACATATGCTTCAAGAATATTAACTCCAGTTACTTGAGATGTACTCCATATAGCTAGGTAAATATAATGAGATTCTGGGGAAGAAATAGATGTGAGAAAGGATATATATGATAGGGATAAATATATATTATTCATCTGTTTCTTTGTGACTGGCACATATATATGTCTACAAATTCTATAAACTCTTCTCAGTAATAATATGCCCCCTAACATTCGCTTAGCTCAAAAACTATTTACATATAAGTTCTAACTAAATTTCTAAATTTATATATGATTATGCGCGCTGCAGCTAGCACGTGTGGAACTTCCTAGTTTCGAAGTCCAGAATTCCAGAAAAAGCACCATCCAGTGCTTTTTCTAACAAAAATGAAAATAAAAAAAAGCTAAGAATTAATTATGAATTGGAGGATTCTTTTTTGCAGGAGTGTAGTCCATTGTAGCCAAGTCACCAATATCTTGTTCCCCTCCTTGGTTTGGCATAAATTGATTTTCATGGCTCTTCTCGGTCGAAACTGGAGCTAATTCACCCTTAGTCTCTCTTAAAATTCTGGCTGTAAGAAACACCACAGAACACATAAATTATAAACTAATTATAATTTGAAGAGTAAAATATGTTTTTACTCTTATGATTTAATTAGTGTAGTTTTAATTTTCTCCTTTTTTTAAAAAATTTTGGTATTCATAAATTTCAATTTTTTAAAAATAATTGTTGTTACCCGTTAATGATAACGGGATATGTTATGTTACCACTAAATCGGACAAAAAAAATTCAAAACTTTTATAAGGATTAAAATTAACAAAAATATTTTAAAAAAATCTAACCTCAATAAAGTTAAATTTATAAGCACAAAATAATACTTTTAAGCCTAATTTGGCAAGACACAAGCAAGCTCACCTGTAGCATTAATAGAAAGGAAGCAAAGCAAGAGAAAAGCAACCAGAAGGAAGCGTTTGCTTGGTGACACAGCCATCTTACTTGAATTTATGGTATTACTGAGAAACCTTGATCTTGCTTCAAAATCTTCTAGTTACCCTCTTTTTATAGGCAGAAAGAGAACTAGCTAGTTGCCAATAGGATATGAGGACATGTGGTGCAATGCACTCACTCTTCAAGGACAAGAAAAACAATGGCTACAATTGTGGTTCAAATCAATGTCTCCTGCTCTGTCCTGCCTGAAAATGACACCCTTTTGCTTGGAAAAGAGGATCAAAGCTAAGAACAGGAGTGGCTTCATTCCCTTCATGTAACCAAACACTTTCGCATTCTGTCATTCGTGAATCAGCAAAATCTGCAACCAAAAATATATGGTGCCTAAATAAAAGAAATAAAATAATTTAGAGTTGCGGACTAAAATAATAAACAAAAGAAATATATTATAATCTAGAATTAATTTAGGACTAAAAGAAGAGGCAGACTCCAATTCCTCTTTTCTAGAATACCCTCCGTACGTACAAGTACAAGGGACTTGTGAGTTGTAAGGCTGTATTTACAATAGTGAAAAGAGAATCATCTGGGTGATTGGGTTTTTAGTCCCCAGTGACGAATTAAAGGTTTGAATTCTTAGTATGTTTGGGAATCAATTAGGAATTTCGTTTTGGACTTTCCAAAGCAATTATTCACTTTTTCATTCATTAAATGTGACTAAAAAATTGTTATTTCTCCATTGGCCAGGATGCATCGTTTATATAAACATAACCTTAGTGAAAGCAGTGTTTTCATGTGACAGCGGCAGACTATATCTTAAACAAAATTACTTGTAAAGAAAGATACCGTTAGGAAAAAAATGAAAAGAAAATTGAAGCTATCACTTGTTTACTTTCCTAATATCTTTCAAGAATACAATGTGGTGAATTTCAATTTTCCCTACATATGTATACCGTCAGCCTGACGCAACTTATGAAACTTCTCTTTCTTTCATTTGATGTATATATAAAGACACATTATATATAAAGAAACTTTATATATATCTCCATCATATTTTAGTACTTGCTACTATGTAAAATTAGCTGTTGGAAGTATCTCAAGAAACATTTAATTTATTGAACCAAGCATTAACCATTCATCTACATTTGAGTTCTAAAATAAATCTTAAATGATGTGGAGGAAGGGAAATTGTTAATTATTTCCCTCTTCTCCTACATGGATATACCTGAAACATGCAATGGATGGATTAGATTTTAACATTTGCAGCCTGAGAAGTTCACTGACTTTCCTCCAGCTATTTTATGTGTGCCCGCCACCATTTATAGCTCATGATTGTAGCTGAACTGCAAAAACTGCATCGATTGCAAACTGAAATTGAGAATCTCTTTTCAACTTTATATGCTGATTGATGCATGCTGAGCATGCTATACTAGTACTCGAAGTTCCTATATGTAGACTTTGTTACTGCCTAATATACTTTGTGTTTGTTCTCAAGTTCTTATTTTATTTCATATTTTTTCCTATAAAAGGTTAATGGCTCTATAAAGGTTGAGTGACATATATATACTATAAAGGTTCTTCCTCTCTCTCCGGTTTGTGTGTGAGTGAAAATTTCTCTTCTCCATTTATTCACTTCACAGTATAATCTTGCACCTTTTCAAAATTAGAAATTGTGAAAATTAAATTTCACACAAATATGTATACATGCACAATATGGAGATGATACAGACACAAAGTGCCTATGCACATATAGCTAATTTACATTTAATTTGGAGATGTTAGTGTGATCCCCATCACTATGTAATTGACCATATAAAAGTGAGTTTCTCACTCAGCACAAAACCTGATATTGGGCATTTCACCCAGACTTGGCAGCCAGAACAACACTTTCTTCCAAGCACACGGCACTTTCCCTACCACATGCATAGAAATTGGATAGGAAATTAGGAAGAGCTGCATCCTGCTGTGTAGGCACCCTCTTAATTATCTAATTGATTATGTCCTTTTACAATATCATTTCCATTAATCATGCGCAGTTCTTGACTAAACAAGAGAGGAAACCACATAACGAACCACAATAGATAACCGACATTAATTGATGGTTCGTTCATTTTCAAATAAGGCGACCAACAATGCTATGTCTAGAAAAAAATCACGTGGGAAGGAGTGCTGATATATCCAATTGTGGGGCTGCATTGTCCCTTAATTTCCTATAAGTTGAACATCAACTTATATTAATGACAAGTATTAAAGACAAATATTGATGGAAAAGAATGATTAGGAATAAATAAATTAATAAAGAAAGAGATATACCCTTTACCTAAGCAATCACCAAGAAACTAAATAATACGGTAGTTTTGGACTAGAGCATCTCAAAGTACTCTTACAAAACAAAAATACTTCCATATCTATCCTCTAAAATAACTAGAAAAGAGAACAGTACATTGACAAACAATCACATTATTTTTTTTATATCAGAAAATTAAGACAAAATATATTAATTAGAGGTACAAAACCCAAACTCATACAAATGCATATTTCTTATATAGCTTTTAAATAGTATATTAGATTCATTGACCATTTATAATATGAAAATGAAAATCCCTCCACCAACCATGATAAGATCTAAATTTTATTAAAGTCAACCAGTTCTCAGCATCTGCTGACTCGTTTAGGCGGCTAGTTAGCTATTTAGTACCTAACCCAATTAATATTGTTTTACAAAAAAAAAAAACAGTAGTTTATGTATATCACCCTAGAGGATTATGATTGTTAATGCTTTCCCATGTAGCATCACTTGTGGTAGGAATTCTCGCATTGGATATTAATTAATTATATTGATATATATGCCCCATTGATCAGTCTAAATATTTAATACTATTTGCCAAAATTTTAACAGCAAATGACCATACATGGCACCTAATTCTCTTTAATTCAACAAAAAAAAATTATATTCCAACTATATTTTGTTGGAATTTTTTATTTAAATAATTAATGTGGACTAATATTATAAGATAATTATATTAGTTATTTATCATTAGTGGATTTTATTTTATGTGATCAAATTAAGTAAACATAGGTTAGTGCTGGTCCATCAGGGGATAATGAAAATTCTATTAGGTTAATACGCTATAAGAAGGCTATGGTCTCAATACACCGAGTCGTCACACATAGTTTCTCTTCTTTTCACCTGAAGAGTTAGCTACGAAAGTCCTATTAAGGATAAAGAAGCTCCGACTGAGGAAGAAACATGAAGTCACGATTACCTACGGATTCAGATTTTACTGCGTTTGTTTGATCAATCATTATCGATTCAGGTATTCGTAAAACTCTTCTTAATAATCTAATATTATGTTCATAATGATTATATTGGTATTTTATAAGGATCCTCTAAAAATTTTAACATATTTTTCTATGTTTTTCTGAGTTGATGTGAGTATTCTAGAAGGAGCTGATTTTTCAGAATAAGGTCAACCAATGTTTAAATTCTTGCTGAAAGAAGTACCTAAATTTATTACTTAACAATAACTTGCATAATTGCTTTTGAAGGAGCATTGCCAAAAAACAATCCATTCGTCTGAAAAGTTGAGACCTAAAATATTCAAGGTAAAAAAGCTCTATGACAAGTAACAATTAAAAACTCAGTACCTGCAATCCTTTAGTTCAACAACATATCTCCTTGATTAGATATACTGAAATTGATACTTCAAAACATGTGGAAAGATCAGGTTAGTGATCCAAATAAGATCAATATAGTAATTAATTCAATGTTTAAAATATTTTAATTTAAACACTCAAAGGTGAACAAATTGGTGCTCAAAATTTTAGGAAAACAATAATATCCTACGTATTTCAAAAATGTATTTGAATAATATTTATTATGACTTATGAGACATTTGTAATGTTATATATTTTATGATATCTTCTTATTAGTCTTCTTCATACCTATAATTAAAGGAAATATAAAATAAAAAGCAATAAATATATTTAATATGTTTGAAATATATAAAAAAATATTTAACACTTGGTTATCTATTTAATAAGTGGATTTGAAAGAAAATATTATGCTAGAATTTAGAATTATTCATTTATTATTTGTCAATTTAGTGCTCAATGACATACAAAGTTATAACTAATTAATATTGCATAAAATAGTGACAACCTACCAAGTGACATAAAGTACATGCTTTGAACTTTGAAGAAAATCCAATTAAAAGAAATTGAACATATTAATTATTATTACTGTATTTCCTTTAATTAATTGCTTCAAAGATAAGAACTGAATGTACGTTAAAGTCAACTTCTCCTTTTCGCCTATACCCCTATCAAGAAGATTTCCTCATCATTTAATTTACAATTCGGGATTATTAATTACCATGCCTTTAGAAGAATTTTCTTTTGTTTAGTTATTTGTGCTGTTAATGATGTTTAATAAACTAGAGAGGACACCACCCAAACGGTTGTACAATTCAACTTGTACATTTCCAATCGGAATGGTTGTCATGTTAGGCACAAATAACAATCCAAGGAAGGTGTTGTGATTAGGAAGAAAACCCAAGAAAGGGAAAGGGGTAACTTAATTAATTGAGGAACGACTTGTTGGACTAGAGTGTGACCATGTCTCAAACCATTGTGCATTAAGATTTAGGGGATGGGGGCAGTGGGGTCACATCCTTTGGTCCAATCGAAATGCGTCGACTCGAGCCACGTCGTGACCGTGGTCACATGCATACAAAAGGTCATGCATGGTTTAATTTGTTTGAAAAAAAAGTGGTCCCAACTCTTATTTTGGACCTATGACCCCGCATGAGGCTCACTTTTGGTCCATCACGTGATGGCATGCGATATTAATAAAATGCAACTTTGCATATATTGCATGTTAGCATGTGGCTTAGAGAATTAGGAGAATTATAATTCAAGCTTTGGTTTCGGATTTTGCTTGAGTCATGAATGGTGAATGAGACTAATTGCTTTAACTTGTCTTTGCGTAGTTGGACAAAGGAGTAGGGATCGAGGGCACAAACTCACGTGCTTTTGTTGCTCCTCTACGCTAGCTAGCTTAACAGTGTCCCTTCGCATATATAACTCACAAGTATTAGCCTCGTCCTTTCCCTCCCTTCTACTTTCTACCATGCATGCTTCCTTTCATTAACATATTATACAAGTGAAGGATGCACAATATCTTAAAATATCCAATTTGATTCAATTTTAAGTCATTTAAACTTCTTTCAATTGTAGCTTGCCAAAAAAATAAAAAAATAATTCCTTTAATTATTAGTTTACCGACAGAACTACGTAGGAGAAAGGCTGATTATACAGATTATTTTTTTTGGATGACAGGCTGTTTATACAGAGATACATCACTGATGGTCATCAAATAATCGGTTAGATAATATATATGTTATGACATCCTTCAATTATTAGTTTACGAACAGAACTACTATTAATTAAGAACCCTGTTTTAAATGGGGTCTTGGTGTGGGTTGATATTGTAACAAAACTTTGTACTAGCTATACTTCAGTACATCTTTTGCAGGGTTTGGCTATCAATTAATGATATTTTTTGCTTATACGTACAACAAAATATATGGAGGAAAAGGTTCAAATAACACGAGGGGTCAATTTTTTATTTTATTTTTTTGAGAAAAAGGCTTCAATTTTGTTACTGACACCAAATCTTGTCAATTAATTTTATTTCAATCCAAAGATCAAGATTGATTGATTGATTAAATCACATTAATTACTTAATAATTATTTTCTTCTTCCAACTTGTGCGTAACTGCGTACAACCACAACACCCCGAATGTCGCTATGCTGCATATATATATTGTCGTGAAATGCAAGCTTGCTAAGAAATTAATTTCTGCCATCACGAGAATAGCAACTGGGAAAAATGCATTCAGGACAATTACCTAAGATTGTATTTCTACTTTCTTGATAGTGCAACACTGACTGGGACTTTCTAGATGCTAAGCGAGAGTTGGAAGAAGAAAATAATTTATAGGTCATGTGATTGAGTTGATAAACTATATAATCTTAACTTTCGAATCAAAATAAAATTTAGGAATAGGATCTGATGTCAATATATAAAGAGAAAATCAAGTTTATTATTTTGTAATTCTGGTTTGGAATCGGCACTTCTTGTGCTCTCTATCTACACAATTGTTCAATGAATTTTTTGCCTTTAAAAAAATGAAAGACTTTGATTAGATAAGATTGGATAAAAGGGGTGGATAAGAGTAAAGGATACGAGTATGACAAATTTTATACTATGCTTAATGCTTTTGGTAGAATTAATTCTCTCCAATTTCTCAATGACTCTTTTGGTATTATTCAATAATGCTTAATGATGTAATTGTTGAAATAAAAGATTTTATTAAGTAGATCATGTTTACAATTTTTTATAAAATTTTAAAACTATTAAATCATTCATTAAATAAAATCAATTTAATGTATAGTTATATTTTAAAATATTTTAAGACTATTAAATCATTCATTTAATATGTTTATATACTTTGAATTCAAACTCAAAATTACATCATAACTATATGTTGATTATAAGATTATCAAACTCTACAAACATTTGATTATCAAAAAGTTAGGTGTGAACACGATCATTAGGATAATATCAAAATAGCCAATAGTTGAATTATAGAAATTTAATGTATACAAGAATTATTGAGTGAAGTAACTCTATTGAGACTTATCCTTAAACTTAATCTCCCCCTCTTCCCCCACAGGAAAAAATCTCCATCGTGCAATTCATATAAATGAGAGGTAAAAAATGATTTGACAGAGAGAGACATTCACAAAATCAAAAAATGTTGTACAAACTATAGTATAAGTTGTTTTATAAATAGCAAGTCTCTTTGGTTATTATGAGAAATGAGAATTATACATAAAATCATTAAATTATATTTAAATGATCAAAACGAAAAAAAAATTACACATTACTTTTGTAAGTGGTTAATGTCACCACCAACTAATTAACTTATAATATTAATATTGATCATTTATATATAATGGTATGATGCAAATTTATTTACTGTTTTCTGCTCTCAGAATAATCAAGTGTTATCACAAGTTTCTATCACATCAGTTATTATTTTTTTTCTTAGTTGCAAGATTTGTTATATGAATAACACTTCTCAAATATTATTGAAATATTTGGTATAATTGACCATTTATCTAATTATTCGTGAAATTCTGTTCTGAATCCGCACGATAATACTGGATGGGCATTGCTTGTAGGGGCTTCAAGGTCAGCATTCCTAAAATTTTGAACTTTTTTGTTTTTTTCATATTTAATGACTCTAATCAATGTTTAGCCGTTAGCATGATGGATTTTTTTTTTTTATTTTAGGAGTAGAGAAAAAATCCATTTTGGGCTTACTTTTAGTCCTTAATAGACTTCTTCTTATGAGAATTCACAAAAAAACATTCAACGAGACTACAACAAATACTAGGTTTTATATAGGTTTTATTTTGGGCTTACAAGTGGGGGATGACTATATTGCTTCTGTAAGAGGCACTTGGCATTTCCACCGGCGTTTGTAGACCCTCACCAGTCACCACCAACTTTGTTTGCCTCTGTCGTGCATCATGACTGGCCCCTCACTCATTGTCAATTTTATATATACCTCTCTCTCTTCTATCTTTTTTTTTTTTATGAAAATAAATTAACGATAGTTTTTTTTACAGTAAAAATTAACAATAGTTAGACCCTTATTATTATTATTATTATTAGCTTCTATTTTAATTGATATTGTCTTCGCCATCTAGTCACCATTATCACCTTAAACCACCACCACTATTATTTCTATCATATAATGTTACTATCATCCCACCAATATTTCCTATTTAATCGTTGTCAGTACTGCTATAATGCACTTATCACCATTTTTTTCACAACTATCAATATCAGTATATCACCATTGTGTTGCATTCACAACCAACATTATAGAGACAACTATGGATACAAAGACTATATATATTGGCACTTTTTATTTGTCTATTTATACCTATCATTAATCATTTATAATTTTAATTTTTAAATTATTTAAATAGCATCATACAATTTAGTTTTAATTAATTATATTATTATTTGATTTACACACTTTATTTTTAATTTTAATTACCGTTACATTCTATTATAACCCAAAGCTCTCAATTTGTATATGAAAAAAAAATACAAAGTTATCAAATACTAAAGTTAAAGAACGGTTGAACTTCGTCTTTTTTATTCAAAACTGGAGAGGGATTTCTCTTTCTCTCTTCTTTTCTTTAAATGTATATTTTACGTACCATTTGCTTAACTAGCCAAAAGCTTTCTCTACCAACCATATTAAAGTACTCTTATTTTATTTTTCTCTTTTATATCTTTATCTCTATACTAAATTGCAATATTTTTATAAAAATTTTAACAATTAAAAATAAATTTATATCATAATTTAAATTATTAATATGATTCATAATAAATTTTAATTATAATACAATTTATATATTTAAATATTTATTCTGTTATAAATTTTAATAATGTAAAAAACAAACATTTATCCCCTAGAATGGCTGGATAAGCAACCTTTTAGTATCTACATTTTCATGCAGATACTAACAGGATTTGTGTGCATTAACATATAATGTCACAACTCACTCATTTCAATCTTGGAAAAGCTTGCTCACTCGTGCCCCCATACTCCACTATATCATATTGGGCAAGAATGGTGATAATTCAAATACATACAGACCGCACTGTTTTTATTTTTTTTTTTGCTGGGTACCGCACTAATTAAGTAACCATCAAAGAAATATATACCCCAACCCCTCAAAATAACAATAATAATTAAAAAAATCAGAGGGCAAATCCAATTAATTAAATCGTTGCCCATTTAAATTGGAAATCATTTTTCTATATGTGCAATGTCTTAATTGTCTCATTTTTTGTGCATGAACATGGAGAAAAGCGAATCCTTCTCTTCCTATTGTTCCAGTTCCTATCACGACTTCAGGGCTGGGTTGGAGGATCAATTCACATCTTACAGCTTCAACAGTGGTCCAAGAAGCAGCAAGAGAGATGTTCTGGCCCCTAATGGTAACCCAGAGCTCAAAAGGAGGAAAAGGGTAGCATCCTATAACATGTACACCATGGAAGCTAAGCTCAAATCCTCCTTTCGCAGCTTTAAATGGATCAAAAACAAGCTTTGTAGACGACTAATACCACTGTGAGTGAAGTACTAAACCATACTTTGCTTCAATTTAATTTCTTATGTTTGATGATTTGTCGTTTGGAATACTTGTTAGATTGTGCGTAGAAGAAGCATGCGATAATAAAAGAATTGTTGTTTTACCGAAAAACAATTGCGCGTAAGACAATACGAAGTTCATTCTAACAAGTGAAAGGTTTGAGTACATGGCTGACCTAAGGTCTAATGATATATAAAACAATTAAAACTTCAATTTTAAATCCCATTGATAAAAAACTTTTTCTTATTAGTTTTTTAAAACAAAAAACCAACATATATTAGTAAACAAACACAGCATATAGTTCTCTTATTTAAAATAAAATAAAATCTCTTACATTTTACTTTAAATTTCATTTATTTTCATATTTGCTTTGTTTGACTACTCGGATCTCTTGATCAATAATTATTCAAGATTTAAATTGTGACTCATGTATAAAGAAAATCTAATTGGAAGGAAATGTATCTACTTGTGAATGCAAACAAATCCCCAAAGATTAAAAATTTCAATTCCTTTGCAATTACATATAAAAAAGACTTAATTATTATTTTGGTATTTTAATTTGATAAAATTGTATTTTTGGTCCCTCAGTTTATCTCTAATTTTAGATTTGGTCCCCCGATAATTTAATTCACGAATTTGGTCCTCCTAATTTGTAAAATCGTGCAATGTTGGTCCCCTAGACCACAATTGGACGTTGACCGTTAACAAGTGATGTTGACTGTCACGTGTCACATTCTTATTGGATGATGACTGTCACGTGTCATGTTCTGATTGGGCAATGAGAACAACAATGCATTTCATTTTTCATGGAGTTGACATCCAATCAGAACATGACACTTGACAATCATCATCCAATAAGAACGTGACACGTGACAGTCAACATCACTTGTTAACGGTCAACGACTAATTGTGATCTAAGAGACCAACATTACACGATTTTACAAAATAAGAGAACCAAATTCGTGAATTAAATTACTGGGGAACCAAATCTAAAATTGGACATAAATTAGGGGACTAAATTTGCAATTTTTCCTTTTAATTTATTTTTTAATTTAATTTGATCCTCTTATGTTTTTAAAATATCAATTAAGTTTCTTAATTTATTTATTAGGTTAAATTTTATCCTTTATTTTTAAAGTTTTAATTAAGCCTTTTATATTTTAGAATGAAATCAATTTGGTTCCATTTAAAACCAAAATTGATTCTATTTTTTGAAAATGCTAGGAACTCATGGAACAAAAATGAGATTGAATCCATTATAAAACTAGCCAGACAACTTTAAAAATAATAGCCATCTCAAAATCAATATCGTTCTGTAAATATACTTTATCTTCTAAAATAACTCCCATTATTTTAAAGAAATCAAATCCTTGCCTTTAAAATTGTTTTGTTTTTAATTCCTAAAATCTTCAAATCCCACTTGAAATATTTTCCTTGATTATATAGTAGATGCCGTGCCACAGCTTCAATCATAAAAAGCAAAGAATTCACGATAAAGAAAAGATTTCCATACATTGGATGCAAACGAAAATACAATCACAGTATCTTTTAATTTTAGCATGTCTCAGAACGGATATCCTATACTATTTATTTCACTCTAGAAAATTATTTCTGTAGAACTGCTAAGTCGCAACGTGTCCAGAATAGGGACTCGTTTATTTACCACAACTTTAGACAAGAAAGTGCAACTCAAATAAATATAAACGCTAGAAGCACTCAAATCACCCTAAGCAGATAATCAAGTTCCACGGCCCAGCTTATTATTTAGAGTTTAATTTTGATCCAAATTCTAATGTTTTTTACATTAACATTTAATCATCTCACATCACATTAATTAAAAGATTTCGACTAGTCAAACTCTTTTAATGATGTGAGGATCATAATTAAAGGATAATGGAAAAAAAGTCATGTTTAAAATTGATCAAAATTAAATATGTTTATTATGTAAGGCATAGAGATTTGATAATAGCTTGTCAGAATCAAGTCGAAAATCCAACGCGGAGAAGGATTTACGAAGCTGAGGGAATTCTTTGCCTTCATTGCGGTTGATCATATCAATTATAGAGGCCTGTTGTAAGAGAGCACTATAGTTCATTATGTTCTTAAGAGCATTAGGGTGGCCCTCAGTTTTGGGGGATTTTCTGACACTACCACTAGAGAGAAAAACTGGGGACATAGATGCATTCATGCTCCCTTCGGTCATCATGAAGAGTCTTGAACCGGATGATGTGCTGCTGGCACTATGCCCCGTTTCTTGACCCTGCTTGTGTTGTTCCATATTATTCTGCCAAAGCCAAAAATGTACATAATTTATTATCTTTATTGTCACTTAACGCCTTATGGTAAGTATTAAGACTTTTATCACCATTGAACAGTACAAGTTTGGCATGGTCTACTTGACAATCGAAAACTAAAAATCATTATAATAAAATATATTTTTCATCCATAATAAATATTCAAAACTTGTGTTTGATCTCTTATAGAATTTTTTTTTACATTAAGTTTCTAATAAAATAAAAAAATTGTTTTTGGTTCTTGTTACTTTTTTTAATACCTAATAAATTAATAAATTTTTATTTTTTCTTTAATAAAAAAATATTTATTATTAGTCTTTTTCAAAGAATTAATAACAAATGAAAATTAATTATCAAGAAATAAATATAAAATTTATTAATTTATCATATATTAAAAAAGTGTCAACAACCACAAATAAAATTTTTGTTTTATCAGAAAACAAAAATAAAAAAAATAATAGATATAGAACAAACATAAAATTTAAATATTTATTAAGGAATACAAATATATTTTAGCCAATGCATTATCATTGAATGTTAATGAGATATTCTTTTAGACACATTTTTTATTATTGATGAGAATTTATTAAAAATTACAAAATTTCTGTATATCTTATTTCTTGATTAATTTCAATAAATTTTAAATAATAATAGAGGATTTGCTACAATAAATATATTAGAAATATGTTACCTACCCTCCTCTTAAAATCACATAATGCATATAGCACAAGGTTGTTTTAACTTTTAAAGGATTTTAGTAAGTGTGATCACCTCTTTTGACGATTCTGTGTCTTCACGGGGTTGTTCAGCAATTTGGTTCTTTTCTGACTGACTAGCATCACTTCTACTTGTTTGAGATGATTGCTCTCTTTTAGAAACCCTTTGCCTACATGATGAAAAGCAACAAACACTTCAATATTTGAAAGGCAATTCTTCATTCAGTTGCTACCCAAAACACGAATGATTTAGTCCATATGGCGTTCAATGGCTCATAATGTAGAAATATCACATTTAGAAATCCCCTTGTACTGAATTTTGTCCTCTACTTTCAACTCTTCACAAGTAGTCCAAATGTCCAATTAATGAAAGAAAAAAAAAAACTTATTTCCAGTCTTGAGGTAATTAATAGCATACCTTTTGCCTCTCTTAGTTTGTAAGCGTTCATCCTCGTCTTTGGGGATTACTGGCAAAGCTGAAGGGTCACATGCTAATGGACTACATTTGAAGAACTGGAAGCAGTAATTAAAAAGTTAAGATATTGCAATTTGAGAGCAATATACATTGTTAGTGCACATAATATTTCATACAATTTGTTGGGAAATTATGAGTTCCAAGATCAGCAATATTCTGTTTGCTGGATTAAAATTAACCTTCAAAAACACCTTTGCAAGATTCATTTTTAGTATTCAATTGCTTGCTGTCCATGGTCACACAAGGTACTTTAATGGTACAAAACGGTGATCAATCTTGCTCGATGTTGTTTCTGCTCCTCCATTCCAAGCTTCATTATTACAAGAAACTTGATTTCTTGTTTATTGAAATGTTCAATTTAGTTTTCTAATTGGCAAAATATATACAATGTGGTCTTTTTTGGGTCAATTTACTACTGCCACATAGACCTGGGTTAACTCGCCAGTGAAAAAATAAATAAAAAGGGTGATGCATATATTTTAGCTACTAGAAAGATGACATTGAATATTTTATTAACCTATTAATTAAGGCACAGTAAAAGAAAGAAAGATCATCAATCAAAATAAAATGAAGTTAACAAAAAAGCAAGATGCATAATTAGCAAAAAAAAAAAACTCACATCACTTTGGAGAGCAGAGGCAGCATTACCACGATGGGCAGGGTTGAGATCAAGAAATGTAGCCAAGAGACCCAGGGAAGAGGAAGGAAACTTCTGGAAGTTTTCATGGAAACTAGGTTTGTAATGTTGTGTAGGCCGGTAGCTTGTTGTTAGCTTCAGTTTTTTAAAATAATCCGGTGAAGGAGAACCACACAGTTTGAATATCATGTGAATCTGTTCAACCTATACACATCAAATGCTTAGTAGAATCAGCATTTCAAAGCTACTATTAGCTGCAAACAAGATATAAGTTTTTCCCTACGGCGATGAAAAAAATAAGGTGGATAAGTTTTCAATATAATTTTACTAATAAAATTAAAACCTATCTGTGAAATTTTCACTTCCATTTTTTCTCCTATATGTAACGATGGCAATGAGAGTGTTTGTAAGGTACATAATTTAGTTTTACCTCATTTAACTAATTCAAATATTTGTTTGAGTAAAATAAAACTATTTGATAAAATAACTTATTTCACTCTTTTAGTCATTTTTTAAAAATGTATTTAGTGAAACAAGCCATTAAATTAGTCAAATAATGATGATGAAAAAGTATTTGGTTGGATTTTTGAAAATATATTCTGTGAAAATGAAAATAGAAAACAACTCAAAAATGAAAATAATAAAATTTCGTTTTCAATGTTTTTAGTTAAAAACAAGAACCTCATTTTGGGTAAAATGAAAATGCGAATCTAACAATACAAAAAAGATAAAAAAGTCAATATATCATAATCTTCAGTATTTTTATTTTTTAAACAACAGAAAACAAAAATTCAAATCAAACATATGTAATTACCAAATTTTAAATTATGGTCAACAGGTCAAATAATTGAGTAGGGTATATCTACTCTGAGTAGGGTATATCTACTCTGAGTAGGGTATATCTACTCATAGGGATATTTTCATGAAAATGAAATAAATAAATTTAGGTATCTAATTATACATAAATAGTTAAAATTTAATATCATTTAAAAGTTAATATAACTTTTTAAAAAACACTCCTTGTTTTAATCTTCACTATTCATGATTTTTTATATATATATACAATAACATGACAATAATGAGGGTCAAATTTAAGTTTTTGGTTATCTATCGTGGTGGAATCCCAACCATTATGCCTTAGTGGATTGAAATATATTAGTTAAATATCATTATTTTTTGAGCACACTAACTTACTTTTTATTTTTTTGAGTCACATAATATGCATAAAACTAAAATCCAAGATCATTAATTAAATTAAAATAATTATATATCAATTACTCTATATGTTTAATAACTTACATTCATTTTTATTAGGGGTCAGCATATATTCTTCTCACTCGCGTAAAAAAAAAAAGTCTTCATATACTCTCTCATTAAAATGTCCTATTATATCATTTTACACTTAACTTATCAATTAGTTTAGTAGTTAATTTTAATAAATACTATTACTTCAATTAGTTAATTTATTTGCTTTCAGCTAATTTATCTTCCAATTTTACTGAAAACACCACAAAAAAATAGATTCAAAGATGACACAAACAACAACTTGGATCCTCTTGCAACAAAATTTCTCGATCTACAGCCACATTCCTGCAAAATCTAGATCATTGATTGGAGTATAATAGTAATTAATAAAGAGAGAATGTGACCAATGACTAAAATTTCTGCTGCAACAGAGGACCTGCATTGCATAAACAATCATGTAAAAGTCCATCAAGAATAAAAAGAGAGAAGGAATAGAATTAAATAAAGACAAGAAAAGAAAACCAAGAATTCCTCTAACATGCATGAGACATGAGCAGACATGAAAACTGTAACCTTCTCTCTCGGAGTCGTACGTAAAAGTAAAGCATCTTCAGCCACAAAAATAGAAAAATAGAACCCAATTTCCTAATTTAAAAATTGGACGGCAAGGTATTTAATTATTTCCTTAAATTATGATGTCCTCTGTAGTTCCTTGTTATTTCCTTTTTGTTTCCACTAACTTTTTCGGCCTTCATCAAATTCTAACAAAAGATCCTTGCAAAATGAAATCAAACACAAGAGGACAATTGATATTTCCGTACAGTATAGAGATTCCAAACATAAGAGAGTTGGACTTTGCAAAATACTATAAAGAGATCTCCGAAATAAATCTTATTTTTCTCAACAAAGTTGTTTTATTACGAAAGTGACCTTTTGCCGGATTTTGTTGGTAAAGACGACAATATCCGCCCGTATGATCGATACGTACAATATATATATATATGCATGGAGTAATATAGTTTAATTTAGTAGACAAGTCACAAGGTTAGATACATAGGACTGGATTCATTTATTTGTCGTATTTTCTTAAAATCAAATTATAGTAAACATCTTTACATTCATGAAATCTTTCATTCAATTCATATGCTCAAACTAACTGTTACCTCTGTCCTGCCAGGCATAATTGGTCTTCCAACAAACATCTCAGCCAACAAGCACCCTGCACTCCAGAGATCAATGCTATATCCATAATCGGTTGAACCCAAAAGAAGTTCTGGTGCCCTATACCAAAGTGTCACCACTCTATTTGTTAGAGGCCCTTCAGCTTCAATGGAAGTTGCAAGCCCAAAATCTGCAATTTTCAGCACCCCATTTCTGTCTATTAACAAGTTAGAAGCCTTAATATCTCGGTGCATTATTCCCTTCTCATGACAGTGCTGCAGGCCAGAAAGTAGCTGCTGCATATAGCACTTGATCTTGTACAAAATAAAAATAATTAAAAAAACTGCATTATATCACCAAAGACAGCAAATCCATAACTTGACATTACAAACTCTTAGAATTTGAGTCCTAAAATTAACTCAATCCATGAGAATTTTCCCTCATTTATATTCACTACTTTAGTTATATTATTTGTTTATGTGGGATCTTTAATATATTCTTTTACATTGACTATCAGATATTTTAAGAGTAAAATTTGTAAGATTGGATAATAAATGATTCGATAAGGATATGATAACTAGTGATTCAATAGGTCCACCAACAATTATCACTAGAATAATATGTTCTAATATTATCTTAAAATTTAAATTTTACACATAATTTAGCTAACTCCAAAAGTTAGTTCATAAATTAATCATATTACCTTCTACTTATATAAACTATTTTAAACATATTACTTCTAACACAAACATCTCAACTTCTAATCTTCTAACTGTGAAAACAAATCAAGTAGAAAGACCCAATTACAAATGATCCAGTAAGCCCAACAACAATCATCATTAACATATTAAAGTTTTAATATTATCATAAATTTGTGCTTGTAAACCTAATTCAACTCCAAAACTTAGCTTATAGATTCACATTTGACAGTTGTTGAACTCAAAAACTATTTGCTTGATCATATCAGTGTTGAGGCGAGATCTCCAATACAAACATCTCAAATTCTAAGGTAATAACTGTTAAGAAAATCAGATAGAAACCCAACCTGTGCTTCGGTGAGTTTCTCCCCGGGTCGCGAGATAATGCGGGTGAGATCAGACTGCATGAAGTCAAAAACTAGATAAAGACTGTATTGCATCCTTGATGTTGCTAGTCCTTTAAGTTTGATCACATTGGGATGATCCAGCATCTGCAGCATCATGATCTCTCTTGCCATAAACTTGATGCTTTCAGAATCCGACGTGTCAAACCTTACCTTCTTCAAAGCAACAATCTTTCTTGTGCCCTTTTCTCTAGCTTTGTACACGTTGCTATATGTTCCACGTCCTATCTGCAACCCAAAATAGAAATCCAATTCGTTTCACGCCAGTGATTAATATAGTCGTTCTCAATGCATGCTACCCAATTACACAAATTCTTCATTATGCAATACAAGTAAGTTAAATAAACCAAATTAAGATAAGCAAAATGAGTAAATCTCAACCAATCACACATATTATAATATATGATCTAGCTATATGATAAGTTTATTGATACCTTAAAACTCAGTTACCGCTACTATAATCTCTGATGGATTGAAATTTGAAAGTATAAAACATTTTTAACTAATAATATATAGAAATTAAATTCAAAATGTGACTAGCTCGGGATGATATTACGTACCTTGGCAAGTTTTTCATAGGAATCAGCACTCTTGGGAACAATATTAGCCAAAACATTTGCAGGGATATTATCGAGCAACCACTTTGGCCACCCTTCCACGAATTCATATCTGGCCATCTTCTCCTCCCTAGCATCCCGATCTTTATAACTCTTATTTTCTTTAGCAATTGGTTTTGCCTTTTCTCCTTCTGCAACACCACCATCATTAACATTCACACTCACTCTCTGTCTCTGAGTCTTCTCCTTCTTCGAATTCACCCCCTCTCCCACATGCTTAGAGGAACGTGTAGTCCTCGAACTTTTGTTGCTCGCAACTCTCTTCACTTGCGGTCTTGGCCTCTCTTCTCGAGGGGGAGAAAACGTGCCACAAACGCAACCCATTGCAACTAGGAATAATAATAGCAGATATTTCTGTTTCGGTAGCAATCAGGTGATGATGTCATACTGTGTTAATGATGGGTGAAAACTAGTATAAACAGAGAGGGGGGGTTGTGATTTGATTTAATTCATCACTGGCAAAAGCATGCATTAAGAAGAAGCTAAATGGAAGCGTCCCTCTAAGCTGTGCTGGCATGACCAAGAATACTGGAAGGATGGTGAGTAGACCAATGCGTTCTGCATCAACGTTGATTGAGCGTGACACTTGAAGTTTAATGATTGGATTATTCATGAGACCAACATGTAACAACTATGGTTGGTACTAACGAACCGGCAGCATGTATGGAAATTGTTTCGCCACAAGCAGGCGTTACATTACACAAAAATTAATTAAGGTTGCTTTATGTAGAGCCCAATAAAATAGAAGGAAAGTAAATTGAGATGATATTTTTGAAATTAAATAGGATGTAAAAATGTGAATTTTATCTTCTTTTTTTTAATGTTCATTTCACTCCTCTTTAATTCTTTTTCATGCAAATTGATCGTCAAAGAAATTTCTTTCGGTTTCATATGTGAGAAAAAAGAAACTGATTCAGGCTGACTCATAAAAGTTGATTAAACATACATAATTATATCAATCTCAATTAAAAAAAGTAATTTTTTTAACTTATCCTTTTATTGGAACTTGTTAACAAGAATAAAAATAAGTCATTGAAACTAATAACTCAATAAAATGAAGGTATTTTAGATATAATAGCATTAAATAAAATAAAATTAATTAAAAAATTATATTTGAGATAAAGAAAAAAAATGTTTTTTTTATTATATGAGACAGACAGATGTTTAATGGTGTTGGGCATTATTGACTTAGAAAGAAAGAGGAAAAATATTTTATTGGGATGCACATAAATATATTTCTCTATGATTTTTAATAAAATAATTTTTCTTTTAATTGTGTAATCAATGCGCTCAGACTAATAAGAACACCGGTTAAAAATACCCTAAAAATAAGTATAATTATCCTTTAATTATAAATTATTATATGATAAACTTATTAATTTTTTTAATAATTACTTAATAAAGTTAAATATGATTACTGTCGTTAACAATATAATTTTTTTTATAATATTTCTTATTAAATTACATTTTTTTATTCACATATTACAAGCTAAAACTTGCAGAAATATTACTAACACATTTTTAAAATATATTTTATATCATTAATCAAAATTTATAAAATTATGTAGGTCTTAATCTTTATTTAATAAATTTTAAATTATGATTTATATTTATTAAAAAAACTAATCAATAATAAATAACCGATGAGGTGTCATAAATGTTAATAGAAGTATATCATTCCTTTACTAAAAGCATGTTTGGAAAATCGGTGAAAGCCCTTCAAACATAATTGTATCTAAAAGTACCAAAGGGATTTTTTGTTTTTCAAATTTAGGTTTGGAGTCTTCAAATGGAGACTCAAACAGGCACTAACGTGATCATACATAATCTTGTTCGTTAACTATATGATTAATATGTAATTCTCAAATATGTGTATATTGAAAAATATTTGTTAAGGAAATAGTAATTTATTTTCAGCCTAAAAATATCATGATTTTACCTCACTAATATTCTTCTAAAACGGATAATTACCATTGATCTCATATTAAGTTGATGAATTTAAGGTGAAGTGAATAATTATACTTTTGAAGAGCAATCATTTTCTTCCCGTCACAACCTTCAATTTCGTATGCATAAAATTTTTTGGGGACGTTAGACATGAGATGAACTTCAATAGTGTACTCCTTAATAAGGAATGTTGATGACAAGTACAAAAGCAAAAACAGGGCAAAATGCCTAAAGAGTAGAGTTAGGAGTCCTCGCTCTAAATTTTACACATGATATCTGGCAGTTACTACTGTTAATTATTTTGTTTGCACTCTGCTGCCATTTCTTTGAATGGAACATTTGTGTTTTGGAGGCCGGTGTCCTTCTGTTTTCCATTTTTCTGTTGTCTTTTTCACTATATGTTTCTGTTTATTAATTTGTACAATCTCCACTTCTCCACCTTTTCTAAGTAAGCAACAATCTTCAAAACTCCTCCAATGTATCCATCTGAGCTGCCATCAATTCATCAAACAAATCCAACGATGCTAATAATGTCTTTGCCAATTCAATTCTTAGCTGGCGTGTCAAGATAAAAAAACAATAATTATTTATTTAGATAGCTGGTATACATTCAAAACAGTAATAGGAAAATAAAACACAATGATCATAGGAACAATTTAATTAAAAAAAAGTGTCCATTTAATTCCTCTTAAGCCCGAAACCTTTTTTATCATAACAATTATGTCGTAGACAAAAATAAGATTAAACAAAAAGAGAATATACACAAGGAATTTACATGGTTGATCACAAGTGCAGTGTGATCGATCTACATTTATGGACAGTCAAAAGATATTAGTATTATTTTTTATGTTAGGATATGAGATGTAGTTATGCCTTTTTTCTATGAAAGGATATGGTAGAAATGTATGATAGAAATGATGAGAGTAGGAAGATGATGAGTTTTCAAAAAATTGACACCTTAACTTGAATTGTACTTATTAGCTTCTTTTCTTATATTACATGGTTTGCTACAATTTATGCCTTTATATAGGTTATATAGGTGATTTCTACACACTTCTATACTACTTAGTCCTAGAGTCTTCTAGACTCATCTATCATCTACCATCCATCTCTATAATGTTCTAGGTGTTTCTATAAGATATTTTTCTACATCCATCAAGAAGTTTCTACACACTACAACATCTCCATAGGTGTAGCTCTCTAGATAATGGACCACCAATTATACATCTACACTTTTCTAGATTAATCTTCAACACTCCCCCTTAATCTAGAAAAGTCTTGAACTGCAAGCATGTCTCTGAATTTGATGAACTTCTTTGTTGCAATTGGCTTGGTGAAGATGTCTGCTAATTGTTCTTCAGTCTTGCAGAACTCCATTTTGATTTCTTGTGAGTATGAAGACGTCTCTGACTTTGTATCCTTGTGGTTGCTCCACGTAGACTTCTTCTTCAATCTCTCCATTCAAGAAAAATGATTATACATCTAGTTGGTAGACTTGTAGCTTCAACTGTGCAGCTAAGGCTAGTACAGTTCTGATTGTTTCCATGCGCACAACGGGAGCAAATGTCTCATTGAAATCAACTCGTGGCAGTTATGAATAGCCTTTAGCAACAAGTCGTGCTTTGTGTTTCTTGATTGTTCCATCCTCATTATATTTAATTTTGTAAACCAGGCCAATGATCTCCTTGTCTTTTGGTTTTTGCATGAGCTCCCATGTATGATTTTTCTTTATCATTTTGATTTCCTCGTCCATGGCTTTTCTCCAAACTTCTTCTTTCGATGCTTCCTCAAACTTTTGAGGTTCACAGGCAAAAAATCCAACATTTGTGTACTTTGGATTTGGTTTGTGTGGCCTTCATGATCTTCGAAGTTGTTGTTATGGGACTTCTTCTACTTCTTCTTGCTAGTGTTGTTGGTCATGTTGTGTTGGTGATGGTGGCAGTGTGCACGGGCTTGGATTGGTTACTTCTTGCATCTCATTGACTTTAGTACTCCATTGCCAGCTTGCTCCTTCGTCAAAGATGACATCTCTTGAAATGATCAGCTGCTTTGAATCTGGTTTGAATAATCGGTAACCTTTAGATTGGTCACTATAGCCGACAAAGATGCACTTTTTTCCTTTTTCATCGAGCTTTTCTCGGTTCTCCTTTGGAATGTGCGAATAAGCAACACATCCAAAAACTTTAAAATGATCAACTGTTGGTTTTCTGTTGAACCATGCTTCATATGGCATCATATTTAAGGCTGCTTTAGTTGGAGAACGGTTGAGGATGTATACTGTTGTGCTAACAGCTTCCGCCCATAGATTCTTTGGCAGGTTCTTGTGTTGTAGCATCGATCGAGCCATTTCCACAATGGTTCTATTTTTCCTTTAAGCGGCACCATTCTTTTGTGGAGTGTGACGAACAGTCAGCTCCTTCTTGATGCCATGATCATTGCAAAAATTGATGAATATGTGCCCATTGAATTCTCCCTCGCGATCTGTTCTCAAGATTTTGAGGGAATGCCCACTTTGCTTTTCCAATAGGGCCTTGAACTCCTTGAAGCAAGAGAATGCATCGGATTTTTGTTGGATGAAGTATACCCACATCATTCGAGTGTAGTCATCAATGAAGAGGAGAAAATATCTTCTTCCACCAAAGCTGGGGGTACTTGATGGTCCCCAGATATCAGCATGCACCAATTGAAGTGGAGCTTTAGCTCTCCAAGATACTTTTGGAAATGGTAACCTATGCATCTTGCCATAAATGCAACATTCACAAACTTTAAGGTTAGATGAAATAAAAGAAAGCCCAGGCACCATATTTTTTTGTTTTAATAATTTGAGGCCATTAAAGTTTAGATGACCATACCTCAAGTGCCACAATATGGACTCATCCATATTCTCACATTTCAATGCATTGTTTTGTCCAAATGGCATAAATAGAGGAAATACTTTATTAGGAGCCATTTTGATAAAAATAATTTGGCCCTTTCTTTTATCAATGATATTACATTTATCATCATCAAAGATGACTTTATAATTTTTATGAATAAGTTGACCAACACTTAGAAGATTTTGAGTAAGACCTGACACATAAAAAACATCATGGATATATTTTTGGCTACCATTTTGAGTTTTAACAGCAATGGTGTCTTTTCCTTCAATTGTTTGAACATTTCCATCACCAAGTGTAACTTTGGATTTTATTGTCTCATCTAGTTGCACAAAGCAACTTTTATTTTTTGTCATGTGGTTTGAACAATCACTATCAACATACCATACATCCCTTGATTCTTGAGAAGATAAAGGGAGTACAAAGTATGATCAAGGGAATCTTTATTTTCTAGAAAATTTACTTCTTCTTTTTGTCGGTAAAAACAATCTTTTTCATAGTGTAGGTGCCTTTTGTACTTTTTGCATTTATACCGACAATCATTTGTATCATGATTATTTTTCTTGCATAATTTGCAATAGGAGCTTGAAGCATTATTACTCCATTGCTTTCCGCTCCTTTTACCACGATTAGTAAATGCTCCTCCTGTTTTTTGAGGAAATTTACCGTGGTTATTTTTCTTATCTCCATCATTTTTAGAAATATTAATTTTAGATTGGAATGCTTGCTCTAGTGGCTGCTCAAATCTTTTCATTCTAGCTTCATGAGCTTCTAAAGAGCCCATTAATTCTACTAGAGTGAGTTTAGATAAATCTTTTGATTCTTCTAAGGCAGTCACAATATGATCATATTTTACGGGAAGACTTCTTAATATTTAGAGTATTATTTTCTTGTCTTCAATCGTGTCCCCGTAACTTATAATTTGATTGAAGATATTAGAGACACGAGAGAAGAAAGATTGTATAGATTCATCTTCCCGCATTATTAATGTATCAAAATCCTTCCACAAAAATTGAAGTTTAATAGAAATTACTTTGTCTGTGCCTTTAAATTCATTTTCCAGAGCCTTCCACGCCTCCTTTGCATTTTTTGCTTGCATGATTCTTGGAAAGATCTCTCTACTAACTCCTTGTTGGATGAATAGCATAGCCTTAGCATCATGTTGCTTGTTTTGCTTGTACTCCTTTTGCTTTGATGTTGTCCACATAGCCAATTCTTCTTGGTTTTCTGGGACTAGATAGCCATTCTCTATAACATCCCACAAGTCTTGTGAGATAAATAGATTTTTCATTTGGATGCTCCAATAATCATATGCTTCCCCATTAAATATGGGAACTAAGGTTTGGTTATAGTTGAGGGTTGGTGGGCTAGGTGATGTAGCAAAGGCCATAGGATCAACACGACTCTGATGCCACTGTTAGGATATGGGACGTGGTTATGCCTTTTTTCTATGGAAGGATATGGTAGAAATGTATGATAGAAATGGTAGGAGTAGGAAGAGGATGAGTTTTCAAAAAATTGACACCTTAACTTGAATTGTGCTTATTAGCTTATTTTCTTACATTACATGGCTTGCTACAACTTATGTTTTTATATAGGTTACATAGGTGATTTCTATACACTTCTATACTATTTAGTCCTAGAGTCTTCTAGACTCATCTATCATCTACCATCCATCTCTATAATGTTATAGGTGCTTCTATAAAATATTTTTCTACATCCATCAAGAAGTTTCTACACACTACAACATCTCTATATGTGTAGAACTCTCTAGATAATGGACCACCAATTATACATTTACACTTTTCTAGATTAATCTTCAACATTTTATACAAAAGATAAATATGAAGTCTTAAGTTTTATATAATTAACCCTACAAATCATAACCTCTCCAACAACCACAGCTCGCATGATTAGAAAAGGAATTAATAATTCAATTTGATAATCCCCACAAATCATAACCTGATTCTTTAACATAAAGTCAGCATTTTTCCACCTATCATGTTTTGCAATAGGAGTAGAGGACTAATTAACTCGTCAAAAATTGTGCGCGTAAAGGCTTTAGGACGTTAGTTTCATCTCTATTGTTTCCTCCTCTTTTTCTTTTTAATAACAAAAGAGAGACACGAAATTGACATTGGATATCTCTCAAACTAAACTCGTTCCTAATAAATTCTTCTCAATTAAGGACAAAGCAAGACAAAGTAAACGGTTGTTGTTGCAATTGATTATTCGCACATGTACCAAAACAAAATTGGGATTTTTTATCCACCTACATATTCTCTCTCTTAGATATTTCCAAAATATACCTATTTCTATTTTACTATCCAAAGTAGATTAATTTTCAGGTACTTTGAAAAGTCTGGACTGATCACCCGACTTTTGGAAGTTGGCGCCTTCTTTATTTATAAATTTTTTATTTTATTTTTAAATTTATGTTTTAATTTAAATAATTAAAATAATAAAATATTATATTATATAAAAATATTTTTAATTGATTTTAAAAATATTTTTTTATCAAAATAATTTTATTTTTTTAAGAAAATAATGTTAATAAGTATAATTATTTTCCTTATACTATTTAATTTATACAAGGCTTTTTTTAAGTTAACATTTTAATTTTTAAAAAAATCTAAATAGGTTTTTTGTTTAACAATTTATTTATATAAAAAAAATATTACATTATATTATAAATAAAATACTTAAACAATGACATTTGTTAAGGAAGAACGAAAGATAAAAATATGTTGAGACAATTGTTTCTATTATGACCTTATTGTCGGCACTTCCACATTTTTTTTCTACTTGCCGTTCATTTTCTTCTTGGTTCATCTAAGTAGGAATGTGAGTTGAGTTCGGACGACCCTTTGCAGTCCTCCTTCTCCTTGGATCAGGACCCACTAATCTCCTTCATATTCTCGCCACATTAATTCGTGTGGCATTAGAGTTGTAGTAGACATGCAAAAAGGTGAATATCAATGACACATAGTTCATGGGATCAACATTGATAGATTTATAGACAGACATGACTTGAGAACACAAGTGTTTAACGTGATATTCACCACAATCATAATTTTGAGATTGTGGCATGACCCTAAACCTTCCAGGTGGTGGTCTGTGTGTTTGAAATGAAGATTGAGTCTCTATTACAATAAATTTGTGGTTGTATCTGTCGAATTGTTAATTCATTAACCATGTGTGTATTTGATTCTTGTTAATCGTTATTCATTGACTCGGAGACGACTTTGGAATACGACGAATCGAAGTGGATCATTGTCTGAGTTTGTCGACCTCTAATAACAAAGAGTTTTACGATCTTGAAATACGTTTATTCAACCAACTATGGCATCAACAAATGTTTGTATTTTTTAACAACATGTAATGAAGTGTATTTTGGGAATATTGAGGAGAGAGTGTGTAAGTGAGTAAAAAATCCACAAAATTGTGCGTCAACTCTTCTTATAGTGGAGTTACAATTCTATTCATTCACACACTTCAATGTGATTGATCAATTAATGACAAAATTATCGATTAAAATTAATGAACATTAACCTTTGTTCTTGAATTGATCAATGTTATTAGAGATTTGTCAAATGATCATTCTTTTTGTCCCAAAATAAATGCTATAATAGGTTGTTTTACATACATCAAGGAGAACTTATAAATGAATGATTTTTTTTTACAAAATTAACTTTATTAAATAAATGAAAGAAAGTAATATTAATATTAGATTGAAAACTAAATGATATTTATTAAGGATATCGATGAAAAAAATTCATGATTATTATATTAAAAAGTTAAATACAAAACTTATTTTAAAATGAAAGAAATAATATAAATAAATCAATTTTCACTCTGTTGTATGGACCAATCATAACAAATTAACCAATTAATAGAAATAGTTTCATGTAATGCATGCCCGGCCTAATTAATGGGAAAAAATAGGAATAGAATTACTAAAATTAAAGCTTTAAGTCCATTATAAAAAATATTTTTATAAAGCAAAAACATCACAAATGTTAGCAAAAAAAAAAAAGTCTAACGTATTACTCTTTTGTTTAAAATTAAAGAATTTTTCTCAAGCTTTAAACCTCACTTAACATTGAACGGATCCTAAAATAAATAATTAACTGTTTACCACCATGGATGTTTATAAACACTTGACGGCAATATTACAAAAGCATGCAGACAGCTGAGATTTTATCATTATCTTCGGATGTCTTCTTTTCCCCTGTTTGGTTAAAGCATGAAGGTCATTAACATTCTTAAGCGACGTCTTTTCCCCAATTTAGGATTAAGAAAAGTTCCATGTGCATAATCAAAGACATTTTTGTTTCCAATTTCTTGTATAGTGTTAAAAGTCAGTACTGAAAAAAACAAAAACAGAAAGCTGTGAAGAAAATGAAAAATTATTTGGCTTCAGTTTTCACCTCTGCACATTCTTTGAATTCTGATAAGTCATTGTTTCTTTGCCTTTTGCCCACAAAACACTGTAGAGACTCAAAACCAGTAGAATCCCTCTCAGAACTCTGAATTGAAAAGCAGAACGTCCAAAATTCAGAGGATTATGGCAACGGAGTATAAAAATAGTTTACATGTCATTTTTTTCTTTTTCTTTTTCTGACTTTGGATCACCATGCATGTACGCATTCTTTTTGTTGATTAAATAAGTGATGATTTGCATGAACTCTTTTAATTAGGACGAATGTGAGTTGTGTTACATTTTCATATAAAATTATACTGATATTTAAGGACTTAATACGACAAAAAAAAGAAACCTAAAAATCCATCAAACTGGTTAAACTTTGTCTTTATCACTTATGTCGAGCAAACATTTTTCACTTTCTAATGCAAAAAAGCAAAAGCAAGAGTAGCATTTCCTAAACCAACAAAAGTAAAACCAAGAGTAGTAGTAGACTGGCAGTTTGTCCAACATAAATGAAATAAAAACTCACCTAAGTTATAAGGATACTTGATGATTGAAGAGAAAACGAGATATAAGTGGTGAATTCGAATTTTTCTTATTTACATTCTAATAAAGTTAACAATTCATTTTTGTTGATAAAAAAAATAAACACACAGTGTGCTTGAAAACAAGTTAACAAAAATATTTCCACAAGATTTGTATTCTTTTTTAATGGGCAAAATTTATTAAATAAGATAAAATTAGTTGATATATATATTTGCTTATATTTGAGATAAAACAAATAAGAAATTTTAATTTGTTGTTTATATTTGAGATTTGAAGGAGTTAGTTATATATCAATTCTCATTTAAAAATAACTTTTTCCTAAATTACTCTCAATTGAAACTCGATCTTTGAAATAGAAAAGAGTTATTGAAAATACAACATCAATTAAATAAAAAATATTTAAGAGATAATATTATTAAATAAAGTAAAATTATTTAAAATTTTATTATCTCATATAATTTTTTTGGCTTATATTTAAAATTTGAGGGAGTATATTTTGAAATTAAAATCATTCAATCATATTATTGGAACCACCATTAACCATTAATAATTGGATTCTGGAGAGTCTAGAGACTATGTTAATGAAAATTCTCATCAATGGCCGTTAGCTATTGGCTTGGGTACTGGTGTTTAACTTGGATAACAATAAAAATAAAATGCATTAGTAATTATAAATAAGGATATAACTGAAAAAATTATAAATTTAATATTGAATTTGTAAAACATTAATATTTTTAAAACAAAATTAAAATGCTAAAACTTATACTCCCTCCATACCTAAATACAAACAAAATTAATTAACTTATACACTAATTACAAAAATTACTTAATATTTAGATGTTTTCCAACTTCTAGATCAGATAAACTTAATCTCACTCGTAATACATAATTGATTAGTTAATCTAATTTAATTTTATTATTTATATTTTTGAGAAATCATTTTTTCGTTAAAGTATCATTTATTGAAACTTTTTCAAGAATAAAAAATTATTAAAAATAAAATCTCAATTAATTGAAGAATATTTTTAAAATAATATAATTAAATAGGCCGAGAGAGTATAGGATCGAGGCAGTACTAGATTATGATAAACTCAGTTAAACCTATCCCAAGCATGATTGTTTCATTGCAACTCGCCTTCCCAAGCGTAGTGGCTCGCCCAAGAATAATATCGAACCTGTCGTAGCAAGTATAAAACTCAGTGGGTTCCACAATACTTGGAAAAATGGTCCTCTCTTTTCGATCACCCAAGCTTGTGTTAGATGCAGGTATATTCTCATAGTAATATTAGACACCATGATCATAGTTTATTTATTTAATGATGGAAGAGAAACAGTAGAGAAAAAGCATACATATAATCATGCATGTCATAAAATAAGTTGCAAAAAAGCTTTTCTAAAAGCACCCTCAATATTTAATTGCACTACAGCCATCACTGTGAAACAATACTCCCGTGATTGTTAAAGTATATATTATACTGCTAAGTGACAATTGAATTGGACATTCAGTTAGCTGCACGAACAGCCAGTAGTACTCCATTTTTTTTCCCATTTCAAAATTCTTTTAGAGATTGGGGAGATTCAAGTTAAACTCGAAACATCTTTTATGGTGTACTAGAATAAAAAGGATCTTGGTGATAAATCAAAATCTATGGCTTTTATAGCATTAATAAACCATTTTTTTTGCAAGATGACAGGGTTTAAAGCAAGAACGAAGATAATGAATAAAATAAGTTGCAAGGTCATTTTTCTTGTGTGAATTTGTGACAAGGCCACATCATTATGACAAAACTTTCCCCACAGTTTAAATTGGAAAAATATAAGGCACTACAATAATAACATTCTTTCCAGCATCAGTGCATCATAGAAAAGAAGTTACACGAATAGACTGCATTAATTTGTTAATTACACAGTAAACAGCTGCAAGCAGTCTCATGTCCCAACCCGACTTCCACCGCTGAATATCTCTTTCAAAAGCTATACCAATACCAAATGACTGAATTGAACTTGGCAAGCACTGAAGGCTCGAGAACTTCAGTTTTGCAGGGTAGCTTAATTTCAAGAATTTGAGCCTGTCCTTTTTTGGATCAGTGTGAGTACAGTCATAAATTCATCACCTGAGCCATAATTAACCAGAATTGTATGTGTATACCATGTAAACACAAAAAGATAATTACCAAAAAGTAGAGGATTCATAGACTAGCTAACACCTAACTCCATCATTCTAGACCCTATGTAGCATAGGTTGGAATACATAGCACAAATTCGCAACATAAGTGGCTAACTGAATTGTAAGCCAAAAACTCCACATAATGATGCGTAAGAACAAGAGTAAAGAATCCAATTTTGCCAGATAAAAAATGGTCTTCATGGTGTAAACGGTAGTGATTGTGGTATCTGGATAAAATGTGATGTTGTGTCCGTGTATCTTCTTATCTTTGTAATTCCAGATTTTATCCTTATATCTACCTTCTCCATTCTACAATCTAAACAAGCAGCTGATAATTATATTTGCCCGTCACTCTAATTAGTTAACCACTGAACCAACGTAATTTATTAGGATGGAATGGAAGGTGAACTCAATTGGAATAATAATGATGATACTATGATATTAAAGAATTCTACCACACAAAGAAAATGTTATTATGTTGATATATTACAAAAATGAAAGGTGAAAAACAAAGTTTCAACAATAATGAAAGTGAATAAATTATATATATTTTTATATAAAGAGATATTTTTGATAATAAAAAATATATAAGAAAGAGAAAAAGAAGTGGCCTTAGTAAACCAGGAGATGCAACAAGAGTGTTAAAGATATACATTTATAACGGTGTAATATTTTATTTTTTAGTATTTAAGATAAAATTTAGTAAACAAGTTGATTTTTTATATTTTAAGAGTATTTAGGAGTAAGTCAGTTTTAATGAATTAATCTAGTCAATAAATTATTTCTATTTCTAAAAAATAAGTTAGTTTTAATATTTTGTTTTATTGATATTTTGTTATCTGATTAGTTTATTTTTTACTATTAAATATTGTTAGCTGAGAATAATCTTACTCAAGAATAGAATAATTCTAATTTGCTTTGCATACCTATGTCTCTCTTCTCCCCTCTATTTTTCATAATTTTTTTCCGCCACAAAACATCAAAGAGCCAAAATGGAAGGGTTTTAGTTTGAGCAACTTTCTTCTCCTGCGGAATCTTAAAACCCGTCGATGTTGGCACAAACACACCCATAGAGTAACCGCAACTTCAGCACTTTCATTTCTCATTCGATGAGGGCCCTTCTCCCGAATCACCTCTTGCATTTGTCACTAACTATCATCATCTTCTTCTTCTCCTCATAACTCCCGAGACGTGAGGGTTTTGGTGTGGTGGGATTTCAAGAGCTTCGCGGTGCCTGATGACGTGGACACTTTGAAGGTTGCGCCGGCAATCGCCCAGGCCGTGAGGGCCAACGGGATCAAAGGTCCAATTCACATCACCGCTTTTGGGAATGTTAGCTCCCTCTCCATTCACCCACTTTCCTCATGTTTCTTTTCTTCCCTTTCATCTTTTTTTCACCGTCCCATTTTAAAGCTTTTGACCGTTTCGTTATTCTAATTGCTAGCTTCTCACACTTTTTTTTTCCTTCTGTTGGCTAACTAAGATTTGTTGGAGTCGAAGCTTAGACAATAGACTGAGTAAAGTGTGATTTATTTTCTTCTTTTTGAATGTGAAATAATTTTTTTATTTTTTGTACGAATAATCAGAGGAAGCATATCAGTGAGGTACTTATGTGTGTTTGGTTTCTATTTTTTAAATCTGGTTTTAGTTTTTAAAATGTAACTACTCAAAGTTGTTCAGACAGCTGGTTGAGGGCGTATAAGGCACATAATAGAGTGTGAAATTCAAGGAGAGGTTGAAGAAAACAAAAAAAGAAGATGAGAAAACATCTCCCGGTTACTTCTCACTTTATAGTATTTGTTTTGGAAACAATTTTCAAAACCTGATAGATTCTGGATGAGGAATTGATTGTTGAGTAATGCGGAATTGTTTTAGAAATAAGTTTTTAATATGAAAAAAGACAAGGGAATTATCAAGCAGACCCTTATTTATTCGTTTTAGGGTTTAGTTCACATCAAAGATTAAGGATAAGTTTTGATTTAAAAGGTAACGAATAAAAGTAATTTTCTAAATTTGTTTGACTAGGAGTAAGACCAAATGTCTTCTGTTGAGTGTCTGTTACATGGCTTGATTCTTATTAGTCTAGTAAAAATTCATTAATTCATAATCTTGAAATGGATGTGCAGCCAGCTAGTAAATCATTGTAAATGTTTGACAGTTTCATGAACTAGTGTTTATGCTCCATATAGCTTTACGGCTTTCTTATGGTTCATTCATCTACTTTTATAGGTCGAAAGAATTGTGATTCTAGGTGATATCATGTTTTGGGCATCCCAAAATCCTCCACCTGCACAATGAATAATGATAATATCTTGCTTGCTGGCTCGACGAAACTAATGCTCCTCGTGTTCTACTCCACTGCAGAATTATAATGTGGCAATGGTATAAATTGCTTAAGGGAGAAAATCTTATTGGAAAACATTTCAACCACATCCTCCTAATGGTTCATATGGTTCTTGGTATGGAAACTTTAGGGTGCCACCTGAAAACCCATTCCTGCCAAGCACTAGAAAATGTGGAGATCTATGAACCTTCCTTAGACTTAAAGTTGGGTGAAGGTAGGACAGAAAGTTAAGCAACTTTAGGGTGCCACTCGACAACCCATCCCTGCCCAGCACTAGAAAATGTGGAGATCTATGAACCTTCCTTGATATCATGGATTGGGCATTCAACAATCCTCCACCTCTTATATCTAATGATATGGCTTATTACACCAGTTAAGCTTGAATAACTACAATATTTTGCTTGCTGGCTCAAGGAATGTTCCTGTTCTCTCCTCGGCGGCAAACGTGGCAATGGTATAAATTGCTTAAGGGAGAAAATCTTATTGGAAAACATTTCAACCATCCTCCGGATGGTCCATATGGTTCTTGGTATGGAAACTTTAGGGTGCCACTTGAAAACTCATTCCCAGCCAAAACTAAACCAGATTCCTTAAAAATGAGTTCCAAAGGCTCATCTGATGATGACATTGTTGGGTCTGAGGATGCGAGTGGTAAAAGTCAGGAAAGATACACAACTTCGCTCTTCTGGAAATGATCAGATAGCAGTGGATGACATTGGTACTGCAAACTATGAATCTGGAAATTTTAGAGCAACGGACAAATGTGTGAATCCAACTAGAAAGGAGGTTGATGATGTTTGTCACAGCCCATATGCTTTTCAAGTTGATGACTCTCTGGTTGATAAAAAAACTGGTGGAAGTGATGAAACATATAGGAAAGGTCCAACATTCTTTGGCTGGATCAGAAGCCGGTGGCAATTTTGGAAAGGCAATGCAAAATCTGGTGATTCAACTGCTCATCAGAACAAGGTGGTTAATCGTTTTGAGGATTCCAACTCATCTGAACTAGTAGACCAGACAGTCCAGACTGTTAGTGATTTTGAAGATAAGTCATCAGAACTGGACCAGAATGCTATTTGTTCTGGAAAGCCTGAGTTGTTTTCTAGCAGTTCCTTTTGGAATGACATGGAATCTTTTATTTTCACCCTCAGAGGATCACTTATTGTTTCCCAGTCAAAAAACAGGTTAGTGTGCATCCTAGTTTCATTCTAATCTGAGCCTCAACTACAAAAGGAAGGAAAACAATGCAACAAATTAATAATATCACAAATTAATCTGACCATTTTGATATTTTTATTATGATCATTATGTAGCTACTTGTTTAAAGAGTTACTTAATAACATGCTACATTTTGTTGGTTTCAGGGAGGATATGGCACATAAATTACAGAAGGATGGGGCCCCAGTTTTTAGATCTCTGCCTGAAAAAGATATCCTTCAATTGTTGGAGTTATTAATATCAGAGAAAAAGTGGTTGGAGGAAAGCCCCACCCAAACATTTCCTTTTCAGCTAACTCAACCAGTTCACAAGAACTCATTGATGGGCCAATCTCATGGTGCAAATGGCTTGAGATCTCTCTTTCTGAGCAGAGAATCACAGTCCTCAACGCAAAAATCATCTGAACATAATGTGGAGAAACACAATCAAAGTATTCCTTGTACTAGAGTTTCTGCGACCACTACTGAGACGAAATATACAGAGAGGTCTAGAAATGATATATTAGAAGATTGTCAGAAACTTGTGAGATATTGAGGGAATACCCAGACGGTTTTAGAATCAGTTCTTTTCCAAGTTTTTTTTGTTGATAGGTATGGCTATCATCTTGATTTACAGAAGCTTGGTTACCAAAAGTTGGCAACCTTACTACAGATAATGCCGGAAGTTAAAGTAGAGTCCAATTATATTTATGCTTCTGATTATGATCCTATAGTCTCAGGCAATTCTCTGGTTGATATTTTTAATTCATCCACTGAGTCAACCCAGGGTACCGTTTCCAAAGAGAAGCCGAGATTTCAAAAGAACTATTCATTTGCTGCTGAACCAGTCTTTCCAAGCTAGGACAAGCTGATAGATGGGATAGTAGATAGCTTCAAAAAAGCTGATGAGTCAAAGACGGAACACTGAGGAGTTCCTGGTCTTAGAATTCCATAATATTTGTGATTCTCATCTCAACATTATAGACAGAATGAGATAGCGGGACGATTCTCTGTATCAAGGAATTGCAGTTTTAACTGGCCATGGTTCTTTATATCAACGAGATGGTCAGAATTACTATTATATTTTGGTTTAGTTATTATTTGCAACTATTGTTAAGTCTTTTAGTTGTAATGATATTTCTAGTTTCTCTTTTATATTTTGACATATTCTTTTTTTTTCTTTCCAGAAGGGCACATTGACTGCATTATCTAAAACAACAAGGTGGTGTTTTGATTTTCTCACTGTGTTGGCTTTTCTTTTTGTTAAAAGGAGAAATTGTTATTCATTATCCACCAAACAATATACAAAACAAAATTGTGTTATAATTTATGTTTGTCTTGAGTTGTTTTCCTTATGTGATATCTTAGCAAATATAATAAATTGGTACTTCCAATGGATGAAAGTGAAGTTTCTAAATCTGTGTTTTGGAACCCCTCTAGAATAGGATCCCTCTTATGAAAGTAATCTACTCCTATTCCACACTGCATGATAGGCTTCACCATCTGAGCTTAAAAACCACAATCAATCAAGCTAGACTTATAAAGTCCAATCTACATTGTCATAGGCTTTCCCATAACTTAAAAGCAACAACTCCATGCTTTCTTTAAGAACAATGGCATTGGCATTACTAGATGTTCCTCTTCCAAGAACTACTTATGAGAAGTGTTAGGAACACATTTTCTTTAATTAGTTAAAATTTATTAAAATTTTTAAGAAAAAAATCATTAAATATGATTCAGATTCATAAAATTTTATCATTTTGAATCAATTTTAATCGGTAGAGAATATATTTAAAAAAATGTGTTGTTAAGATTTTGCTAAAAGAAGACTTTTGTTTCCTCTGCCAACCACATTAGTTTCTAAAGTGCATCTGTCCAATTTTGAGAAAAATTCTCACCTTTTTTATTACCACGTCCAAGAATCTATTTAAAGTCACTAATAAGAGTCCAAGGATGAATAATTGAGATCCAAGATCAATCAAGTAACTCTAGAATTGATCTCGTAAAGAAGTAGTAGGACTAACATTGAGGCAATTACAAGTGCACATCCTCCACCCACCAAGAGGTTTAGCTCGAGCATTATTTGATCCTCTAATATTCCAAGAGGAGAAAAACATTGTTGAAAACATTCATGAGAAAATCATAACAAAAAAATGATCCATCACAATATTCTTTCACAACATTCTTTTACGAGGATCCTTCCATAATAATCCCAATCATCGTAAATGTTTTCATTACCATCTATCGAGTTATATTTAGGCTTAATTACATATTTTACCATCCAACTATCACTATTTCATAAATTTTAAAATCCAAGTCTTCAACATTTACACGCTTCATAAAAAACTTGAATTGTAAGATTAGCAAAAATGACAAAAGTTTGGTGGTAAAATGGATAATTAATTTTGTAGAAGGCTAAAAAATATTTTCTTCTAATCTTGTGGAAAACAGTCTGTTAAAAACAGTCAAATAGACCTATATCGAGTCATATTAAGTCTGTTACTAGCATCTGTTAAAAAAAGTCTGCTACCAGCAACATTGAACGGGAGAGATAGGGACCAGTTATTTATTGGTCTCTCATTGGGCTCATCTTATTAGCAAGCACAATTGCTTCCTGCACCTTTTTATTTTGCTTTCTCCACTCCCTTATATTTTGGAAAGTCCCATCTAAAATGTAAAATAAGAATGTAATGGAGTCTATGAAGTAAAACATGTAGTGCAGGAAGTTTTATTGAGTGTTCTATAGAATGAAGAAAGTAAATTGATATAAAAAATTTAAGTTAAAGTATAAAAACATGAATGCCATCTTATTTTACGGTTCATTTTACTTTTTTTCAGCTCTCTTTGACTGCAAGCAAACAGGGACTTAATCATTTCCTAGCTCTCATTTTTTACTTCCTGCACCTCATTGGAAATTTTAAAGAACATGAATCGACAATATGTCCTTCACTGTCTATTATTTGGCCCACATTGAAGAAGCATGAGAGAGGGAGAGAGAATTGACTCACAGTTAATACTTGATGTAGAATCATAAAAGCTTTCCGTAATTTCTTCGTCTTACTGTGAGGTATAGCAGTAGGCTGGTGGCGGTAAATATTTGCTTGTTGGTTTTTTTTTTAGGAAAATTGCTTGTTAAGTTAGAACTCATATACGTGAATTTTTTAAAAAGGTGACTTATGTTAAATTTATTTAATCAATTATAAAATAATTTTAAATATATATATATATATATATATATATATATATATATATATATATATATATATATATATATATATATATATATATATCAACTTCATCGACTTAATAAAATAGTTTAATTCAATATTAATAATTTTATACACAAAAATTAAAAAAAGAAGTAATTTTATCAAGAGAAACTTATTCCTCTTTTATATTTATAATCAACAAATAGTTATCTATTAGTAGCGTAAAGAAATTTTATATTTTTATTAAATTGACATGTATTCTAAATTTATTTACCTTAATGATAAAATTTTAAAAAACATATCTAGTACAATTTTTCTATCGAATAATTATGTAAAACGTTTTACATCAATCAACCGTATATAAAAATCAACCTCTTTGTCTCTCCACAGATGGGAAATTTTCGAGAACTAAAGAGGAGAGGGAGAGAGAGAAATTGTCGTCCTCTTATATCTCTGTTCGTTAAAAAATTCCTCTGGGATTTTATGTTTCCTAGAGAATCTGATTACAAATAGAAAATACACTTTTCTAGGACAAATTAGGAATTGTTGTAAAAAAAAGACAAGATAGGAATTTGACGAAAAGTGTGCTAATAGATCTAGAAGGTGATTTAAAGTTATTAAAAAATAGATATTGAATTGAAGCAGTTCAAAACTAAGCATCCGTGAAAAGGAGATATTTGTGCCATTAGATCCTTCAATCAAGGTACATGAGAAAAAAATGAGTCCTTTGGAATAATTTTTTATACGATGGTTATTTTCTATTTTTTGTTTAGACAAAAATTAAATTTTATTTTTAAAATATTTTTCTTACTTTTAAATCAAAATTAAAATTTCATATCAAAATTACCTATGCTAATTTTTAATGCAAATCTTTATTATATCAAAATTCATTTTGGATTAGAATATAATATTAAAAAGACCTTAAAAACTATATATAAATCTGATGGGATAACATCAAAGATTTATCCTATCGTGTTGACCTTCGGGATCGGAGATAATCAAAACATTTATATTCCATAGTCAAAGATAAAATTCTTGGATTTACGAACAACTAGCATTTGTCAAGGATGTTTTTATTAATCAAGAACAAAAATTGAGGACTTGAAGATAATCAAATTGCTTGTAGGACCCAGTAACACCTTACGAGAAATCAAAGTCTTTGAGTTTTATATCCAAATAATAATCGTCTTACATAAAAACAAAAAAAATAAAAAATAAATAAAAATTTTATAAAATTAATCTTATATCATTATTTATAAATTTGATTGTTTATCATTAATATTATAAAAGAAAGACACAAGTAAAAAAAATAATAATATTATATAAAAAAATTAAAATAATAATTAATTTAGGATTTTTTTTCCTCTTAATAGTTGTAACGAGAGGATGAAGGTATGAGATACTTGACGCATTAAAATTTAGAAACCAGTATAAGAAAATGTTGACGCTTACATGATCGACACATAGCAACAACGAATTATTTTTCCCGAAAACTTATTACTAACCACAAAATGAACTCTTCACTTAAACATAAGTGGCAGTTTGACTCCCAACAGAAGAGAATAAATTATTGTGGATAATAAACACCAACTAGACAGACAGGGACGACGAAAGTAGTGGGACTGGGAGAATAACCAAAAAATAAGCTTCATGCTAATGCTCACACCAATTGAAAAGACTCGCAAATTTTCACACCAAAAAGAACGATAACAACACTAATAAAGTCATAATTATTAAACCCAACTTAAAGTGGTGGTGGTGGTGTGGAGCAAACCTACATTTACCTTTCTGATGGGCTATCATTTTTGCCCTGACTAAACATAGTACCAAGTAATTAATGACATCATAAATCCCTCTAAATAGTGTTAATTTAATTATGTAAATGCAGTAAAAATGAACAGAAAATGGTAATTTTTGAGAAGGGGGAAGAGAATTGTGTGAAGTGGAGTTGACTAGTAGTATTTATTTGGCGTTGGCGATGACATACCGTTAACTTTGCAGTTGTTGCGACTGACCTTTTCTTCGATACCTGAGTCTGGACGTTACTAAAGCAACCCCAGCCATCCATCCAATTTAAAAAGCCAACACGGAAAGCTCAGAACTACCACATCGTCGCCTTCCTCTAAACGGTGCGTCGTTTAACACCTTCACGTAATTTATCACCATGCTTTTTATTTCTGTCGTTCTGTTCAGATTCCTGTGTTTTGGGGATTCCTGTGGTTTCTTACTCCCGCAGTCTTTAATTATTAGGGATCGTGGATCCGTGCTTGGGATTCCGTTTGAGGTTGATTTTTGCTCCACTTGTTTTCTTCTGCTTTCAGAGTTTTTGCATTTTCGTGATTTTTCTTCACTTTGGAGCTCGAATCTGCTTTGAATTACTGTGTATTGTTGAAACTAGTAATGGATCTTATGAGATTGTGCTGTTCTGGTTTGATTTTTCGCTTGGTATTGGTTTTTATTAGCTGAATCATGTCTTTGAGGATGTAGGATTGTGGTTATAGTTATTCATAACTCACTGTGTAAGTGTGTATTTCGTGAACTTCAATGTTCATGTCGCTGTCCTTGTAACCTTGACTTGTTTCTTTTTATTTTTAGTTCTGTTTTTTGTTTCCTTTTTTTTTTTTTTTGGATGTTTTGACCAATAAAACAAGTGGCTTCTCATAAGAAACTCAGAATCAATTGTTTTTAACTTTGTATTATCTATCTATATCTGTCTCTCTGTGTGTGTGTATAGAAGATCCCTCTGCTGCAGATGTCAACTTTCTGGACGGAGATGTCAATGAAGGGTCGATAAGATTTTTCATATTTCATGTTGTTTTCCTTTGTTTATAAGTCTCCTTGTATATCAGTATTAAGTCCTACTATTTACCCCTCATCCCCTCCAAAGACAAGTCCATTTTTTTGTTTTATTTTCCCCTCTGTGAAATGTGGAGCAGGATGAGAATTTTACTCTATTTATAGTAATATGTGCTTCTTCTGATGATTTGTTTTTCTGTACAGATAAATTTTTGGGATTCTGAAACTAGTGATATGTTTTCTTGCATGAAGGCTGCATAGTGAGGAATTCAGTTTGTGTATTGGAAGCTCTAGTTCAACATGTCTTCTGTAAGTAAGGGTGATAAGAAGGCTTCCATTGATGCAGCATCATGGTTGTTCAATGTGGTCACGTCTGTGGGAATAATTCTTGTCAATAAGGCACTGATGGCTACGTATGGTTTTAGTTTTGGTATGGCCTCATCATGACTTTTCCCATTTCCTCTCTTGAATCTTTGATCTGTCATGCCTATGATTTAAAAGATGTCATGCTTCTTTTCTATGTCTTGTTTGGACTTTGGATAAACTACCAATCTTGTGCATTCCTTTTTGATGTAATACATGTACATGTGTGTTTGTGTCTGTGAAGGAGTAAAGAAGGAGAAAGCTTTTTTTGGTACAATAGACTTGCATGTTTTGAGTGTAATTTCACCTTGATATTATGTGTTAGTGTCATTCAGATTGTACAACTTTAGTCTCTTGGATTAAGTCATTGAAGATGTGGATTGATTGTGCTGACTATAAAAATGACCTAATAATAGACTGGATATATGATGTAGCATGTAAGTCAACTAGAAAAGATCCTATAGGGTGGGCATTTGACCTGGTGGTTGATGAGAAACTATAATATAGAGAGACTTTGAATAGTTTATTCCTGAGTTTAATTTCATTCTCTAAATATAAATGATGCTAATACTTTATGTTGATGTGTTGATTATGTCTGGCTTTTATTGATGGTGTAGTGTATAAAATTTTCCTAGGATTTGAAAGAAGCATCCATATGTCTTGGTGGTAGTTGAATAGGGGACAAATTATCATCATTGATGTTGTAAGATACTATTTTGTTCAGTAAAAGAGTGGTAGAGAGAAAATCTGAGCAAAAGGTATGCATTCAGATGACAAGCTGAGGTCGTACAGTCTGTAAACATTTTCTATCAGTGATGTTAAATCCAAAAATATGAGCAAAATCTGCAAAAGCATTTTCTCATCCAAAAATTTTTGTTGTGATGTTCAAGATAGGCACTCAAAGTTCTCACAAGGAAAGATTTTGAAAACAACCTTTTCATTTGCATGTTTTTTGGTTGAGAACTTGAGATCAATAACAGAAGTATTACCATTCACAGACCCCACAACTAAAATAGCAAAGTACTGAGAATAGCATCGGATGATAGATTAAAAATCTCTTCTATAACTAGACTCTATTCAAACAAAGGTTATTTTGGTTTATGATTTCTTTATATGTAACTTGTAAGGCTACAGATGATTGCTTCTGAACTTCTGGACCACTCCTGAATCCTGACATTCTATATCATATAATGCTATTATGCAGCTACAACTTTAACTGGTCTGCATTTTGCCACGACAACCTTGTTGACACTCATTCTTAAATCACTGGGATATATCCAGACCTCTCATCTTCCAGTATCTGATATAATCAAATTTGTCTTATTTGCAAATTTCTCCATTGTTGGGATGAATGTGAGTTTAATGTGGAACTCTGTTGGTTTCTATCAGGTAACTTTAAGGCTTTTAGTAGCCTATAACATTTTGAACCGTCTTTATAATAAACTAAAGATAAATATTTATAATAATTCTTCCTTGAAATTAAATTGTCAGATTGCTAAGCTGAGCATGATTCCAGTATCTTGCTTCCTGGAGGTTGTCTTGGACAATGTACGATATTCAAGGGACACAAAGCTTAGTATTGTTTTGGTTTTGCTCGGTGTTGCTGTCTGTACGGTCACTGATGTCAGTGTCAATGCAAAGGGTTTCATAGCTGCCGTAATAGCAGTCTGGAGCACAGCCCTGCAACAGTATGTAAGAAACATACACTAACATCAAACCCCGGATCTTTAGTTGGGAGATAGAAACCAATCAATTTGAGTTCCATGTCACAAAGGCAGTTCCAGATTTAAATGTTCACTTCTTGGTTCATGATGCTTGTTAGCAACATTCGTGTACATAGCAATTAATTAGCTTCATTATAGAACTAAAAATGACAAATTAGGAAGCTTGCAATGATTTTTCTTTGTTTATCTGTATTCTTATCACAAGCAGAATTCTCAGGTGTTTTTCTTCTAGAACAGACTTCAATAACTATAGTTCACGATAGTTCTAATTATTCCTGTCTTATTTTGGTTTCATTACCTAAGTCTTGTTGGGTTGATATTTAGCACAACTTTTTTTGCAGTACGTGCATTTTCTTCAGAGGAAGTATTCTATTGGGTCATTTAACTTGTTGGGTCACACTGCACCAGCACAGGCAGCAAGTTTGCTTCTAGTAGGCCCCTTTATGGACTACTGGTTGACGGGCAAACGAGTTGATGCCTACGGCTATGGTTTGACATCCACAGTAAGTTTCTCTATTTCTTTTCTAGTTTTTTTATAAAATGTTTTGTTGTGAGGCGGGAGAGAAGCAGAGACTTGTGAAATTTTGTTTATATATCATGTTTAGGCTGCCTTATTTTTTTGGGGGGAAGTTTAAAGTAACTTGCAACCATATGGACTAATCTTGAATGTTAGTGTGTCAGTGTATCTGTTGCATGGTGAATTCCTATTCCTATTTGTTATAGTAGTTAATATTCTGCACATTGATTATCATGGAACTGGGTGCCAAATTCTACTGCCTAAATTCAGTGTCAGGCTGCTTAGTGACATTGAGAAAGAATCTTTTGGTTGACTAAGATTAAGGTTATTTTTTACCCAACTTTCTTTGTTTTACTTAAAAACTACTCTTAAAGCTAAAAATAAGAACTTAAAGAAAAGTAGTTGTTTGTCAAATTACATTTTTTTAGCTTAAAAGCTCCTTTTAAGCCAAAAGTTATTTGGTAACTTTTTAAAAACTTTAGTTTTATTTAAAACTAGTTATATCGTTTGATAAAAAATATATTTATAAAATAATAGTGTAAAATTAATTTAATTTACATAAAATTATTTTATTGACACTAAAAAAAACATGAAATTACAAATATTTAAAAACTTAAATTTTTAAAAATGTCAAAAAAATACTTTAATTATTGTAATAGCTAGAATGTAACATCCCTGATTGTTGACTTCTCAGCGGATCATACACTACGACACTTTACACGATGACACTTCACTCAACTCTTCGTTGATCATAACCCTCCATAGGTAGTCCTTTCTGAGACCTCAACAATTTGTTTCGGCTGTTTCTAGGATCGATGACTATCCAAACAAATCAACACGAGACTTTTCAGCATACTTTGTCCTCACTCACATGCTTTCCGAGAAACTTCCCAGAAGGCCATCAATCCCATAATTTCTCCAAGTCAAGCACGCTTAACTATGAAGAGGTGGAGTTTCACTAATGATAGCAATACTGCAGTTGAGGACAGCAATGCTGCAGTTCCCACCAAGCCCAAGAGGACAACAAGGAGGCCCACCCACCTCAATGATTTCGTGTGAATCAAGTTTAGGATAAGGACAAGGCTGCTGAGCTACTGAATATTCCTTCTTGCACTGGCAGCAGTTGGTTAGAACAAACCTAGGATATTTGCTCAGTTTTGTTATGCTTTATTCCCCTGCAATTTGTATCCTTGTGCAGCTGGCCATTGATTGACAATGCTTATCCTTCTATTGTAACCTTTTAAATACCACCGAAAATGAATAAAACAGTGGAGAGTATTATCATCTATTTCCTTAGTTTATCTTAGCATAGTAATGGCACCTAACAATTTGGTCTGCCTCCTGCCATGTCCAAACACAACACCCACAATACCACCACGGACCGCCTTGAAGAGGCTTTGAACCATCTCACGCAGGGCCAGCATAGCCTCACCCAAAATCTATCCACCATGACCACCAAGTATAAGAGTTGGCTGTGAAGCTTGACATCATCCTTGACCGGTTATTAGCTCTCACAACCACTCCATCATCTCCCAAATCACCCTTGTTTCACTCCCACGTCAACCACATGGATCGGCAAATTGTGGAGACCATGAAGTCACCACTGACAGACGAATCGCGAAGGTCACCTATGGTTTCCGCAACGACAATGGCACCGATGGAGCAACAAAGCACAAAAACCATGCCGACTCTGCCTCCCATGGCTGCTTCCCACCTCCCTCCCTGGTGGCCACCACAATCACCGTTGCAGCCAGTCAAACCCACTATCCACCACCAACCACCCCTGCATTATTACTACCCTCCACAGGCCCTTTTCCCTTCGTTACCGTGCTCACTACTGTTCAACGCTTACTATGACACTACAACTGTGCGACATCTATTTGATGGTTGGGTAGCTAATGCATGACAACTATTTGATGATACAGGCTGGGTAGCAGATGTGACATCTGTGTGCACCTTTAACAAGAGGTTATGTTCTGGTATGACATCTGTGATGCATGCCAACTATTTGATGCTTATTTCCTTCCGTGTGAATTTGTGTAAACACAAGAAACAAATGGATCAGTTCAAAGGACTGCCTCGTCTTCTAAAATTCGCCATTCCAAAACAGTATGACATTAGGCTCCTGCCCGACCTTGTCGCTCACCGTTTATTACTATTGTTATGATCACGAGAGAGAGAGAGAGAGAGTATAGTAGTTCCCTGGTTCGAGGTAGGGACCTCCTGAAGTTCCTGAATCTGCTTGTTCTTATTATTTCATGAAGATTCAGCAACTTATATATTGCTGAGGAATACAAGCTAACTGTCATAACGGCCATAACGGAAATAAAATCCTAACAACCCTAACAGCTTGAACAGATTGTCTACACGTGCTAAACTGGTGCTTGACATGCATTACGTGTAAGTGTGGGTGTGGATCCTAGTTGACATAATCCTGCAAGTATATGGGCTTGGTTACTGTGCGTATGGGTCTTGTTGTGGCGTTATCGGGTCCATTACCAGTCATGGTGCTGCTGTGGGTGCCTTCATTATCCTGGGTGCTAACAATACTGCCGTCCCGGGAAACCACCTTGTCCTCAAGGTGGTAGGCATCGCGTAACTCGAGCCAGGGTTCCCAAGTGGTGTCTTCTGGGGGTTGACCAACCCATTGGGTGAGAACGAGGCGGGTCGGAGGAGTAGTAGAGGTATCAAGCTTACTATCCAAGATACAAAGTGGGCGTTGTAGGGGCTTCTGACCCACGATCTCCAAGTTCCATGGCTCCGATGACGAAGGAGGGGGTCCGTGGTGAAGTCGCAATAATGAGCTGTGAAAAACGGGGTGGATTCGAGACTCCGGGGGAAGCTCGAGTCTGTATGCTACGTTACCTACCTTAGCACTGATCCTGAAGGGGCCGAAGTATCGTTTGGAAAGCTTGGGATGGATATGTCCAGTGACCGAACGCTGGCGTGAGGGGCGAAGCTTTACATAGACCCACTGATTCACGGAGAAGGTGATGTCGTCGCGTTTCATATCGGCGTACTTCTTCATCGTGGTTTGGGCCTTCTTCAGTCGTTTTTGGAGCTTAGCATGCATGAGTTGTCGAGACTCAACCAAGGATTCCACAGCTTCGTTTCTCGTTAGTCCTGGGAGATACTGAGGTATCGAGGGCGGGGGCTTGCCATACACAACTTCAAACGGTGTCATGCCGGAAGTCGAATGCAGTGAGGTATTATAGCACCATTCCGCAAGCGAGAGATAGCGGTACCATGATGATGGCTGAGAGTTGACGAAGCACCGGAGGTACTGTTCAAGGACACGGTTGACCACCTCGGTCTGGCCGTCAGATTGGGGGTGGTACGCCGTGCTTAGGCGGAGTTGGGTTCCACTTAGCCTAAAAAGCTCTCTCCAGAAGGTACTCAAAAATACGGGATCCCTGTCCGACACGATGCTTTTGGGGAAACCGTGAAGCTTACAAACGATTTCGATGAAAAGCATGGCGACTTTGAAGGCTGAGAATCCAGTGGGAAGGGCGCCAAGATGTACTCCTTTGGAGAACCTGTCGACTACAACGAAGATCACAGTGAACCCATTCGAAGGGGGTAGGTGAGTGACGAAGTCCATTGAAATGTCCTCCCATACCCCTGTTGGTGGTGGAAGGGGTTGCAGGAGGCCTGCCGGACGTCGGGTGCTGGATTTGTTTTGCTGGCAGACTGTGCATTCCTTGATAAACCTTTGGACATCGGCCTTCATACCCTGCCAGAAGAAGCTGGCCTCGAGTCGTCGTAGTGTTTTGGTTACCCCGAAATGGCCACCCAAAGGTGTAGAGTGAAATTCGGATAGAAGAGACGGGATATGGGGATTGGTGTTGTTGATCCAGATGCGATTGTTGAACAGGAGACAACCATTATGGACACGATAATGGGGATAGGCTGAAGGGTTGGTCTGAACGTTGGACATTAGGGCTTGGAAATCAGGATTGATGGCAAGGGTTTGCTGAATATCGCATAAGAAGTCCAGGTTGGGGACTGATAGCACGAGAAGCTGACTGGGCTCTGGTGGTCGGCGGGAGAGCGCGTCTGCGACTACGTTGGAGGCTCCTGTTTTATACTGTATGGTGTAGTTGAAACCCAGCAATTTAGATAGGTAATAGTGTTGTTCAGGTGTTTGAATCACCTGTGTCATAAGCTCTCGGAGGCTTTTGTGATCAGTAAGAATGGTGAAGGTGCTTCCAAGGAGGTTTTGCCTCCATTTGCGTACCGCAGAAGTGATAGCGTGTAGCTCTCTCACATATGTCGACGCAGTTAGTAGCTTAGGGGCGAAGTTCTTACTGAAGAATGCCAGTGGGTGACCTGCTTGGGTGAGAACGGCCCCCATGGCTGTACCTGAAGCGTCAGTCTCGACCACGAATGGTTTGCTGAAGTCGGGAAGAGCTAATACCGGAGTATTGGACATTGCGGATTTGAGCTTGTTGAAGGCTTCTTGGGATTCAATGGTCCACTCGAATGCATCCTTGCACAGAAGACTCGTTAGGGGGGCTGTGATGGTGGCATAATTGCGTACGAATTTCCGATAAAACCCGGTTAACCCGAGGAAGGCCCGTAGGTCCCTGGCGGTTGCGGGAATTGGCCACTGTGTGATAGCCCTGACTTTAGATGGTTCTGGAGTTACTCCCTTACCGGAAACTACATGGCCGAGGTACTCTAATTCCCTCTGAGCGAAGAAACATTTAGTGCGCTTTAGGTAGAACTCACCTCGTAGTAGTGCCTGAAAGATGAGATCAAGGTGTTGGACGTGAGAGGAGAGTGATTCGCTGTAGACGAGAATATCGTCAAAAAACACCGCTGCGAAACGCCGTAGAAATGGTGCGAGAAGGTGGTTCATTGCTGCCTGAAAAGTTGAAGGCGCATTACATAACCCAAAGGGCATCACCATGTATTCATAGTGCCCATGGTGTGTTCTAAACGCAGTTTTCTCGATGTCGGCTTCGTTCATAAGGATTTGATGAAATCCTTGCCTGAGATCAAGTTTAGTGAACCATGAAGCGTGGCCTAATTCGTCCAGTAGTTCCTCGATGGTAGGTATTGGAAACCTGTCGCGTACGGTTACTGAGTTAAGGGACCGATAGTCTACACATAGCCGCCATGTTCCGTCCTTCTTCTTCACCAAGAGGACCGGAGATGAATACGGGCTTGTGCTTGGCCTGATTAACCCATTGGATAACAGCTCTGCAACTTGTCGCTCGATTTCCGCCTTCTGAAAATGTGGGTATCTGTAAGGCCGTACATTAACTGGGGCGGTGGACGGAAGGAGAGGAATGCGATGGTTTACTTCTCGTGATGGGGGTAAGTGTTTCGGTGGTTGGAAGAGTTGGTCGTATCGGAGAAGAAGTTCGGCGATGGGTTTAATTATAGGGGAGAGAAGGTTGGTAGTTGAATCTGTGGGGTTAGAGTCGAGAATGCATAAGTGGAATAAAGTAGAAGTTGAACCTGTGTGAAGCATACGTTTTACTTGGTTTGCTGATGCTGGTTCGGGTTTGGTGGCGACGTCGGCTTGCAAGGAGATTTCCTGCCCCTGGTGTGTGAATCGCATCACGAAGTCATCATAGTTTGTGGTGACGGGGCCGAATTGCCGTAACCAGTCAACGCCCAGAACGGCATCCGCGCCACTGATGTGCAGGAGATGGAAAGTTACCGGAAACGAATGGCCCTGAATAGTCAACGGCGTGTCAGGACAACGCTTATCACAATCTAGAGTGGAACCATTGCCCACGAGGACTCATAAGGGTTGAGTGCTTTCAGTGGCAAGATGGAGGAAGCTTGCGACTCGAGGTTGAAGAAAATTGTGGGTACTCCCACTATCGATTAGGACCGTGATTCGTGCGCTTCGAATGGTGCCGTAAACTCGAAAAGTTTCCGGTGAAGGTGACCCTGCCATGGCGTGAAGGCTAATATGGGGGGAACTAGAGTCTGATGTAGGGTCAGGGTTGCTCAGATTATCGTCAAAGTCAATGGTATTATTAGTGATACCTGGTTCGCCGGAATCTTGTGTGACATCGTCAGCAACGAAGAGTAAGATCCTTCCCTTACAACGGTGACCTGAGCTCCATTTGTCGTCACAGTTGTAGCACAGGCCTCTTTCCTTGCGAAACGCCATCTCCTCCGGAGTTCGTTGGACGTAAGGAGGTTTTGGTTTGGTGCTGAGGTTGGCTGGGGAAATAGATGTCGGCGGCGGATGGGGACGCTATGATAAAGACCTTCTATCCTTCAACTTATCTTCCTGCAATTTTGCGAGGGCAGTGGCCAGGAGGAGGGAGATCGGTTGGAGGGCCAACACTTCTCGTCGGAGCTCGGGGTTCAGCCCCGATATGAAACAACTTAGTAAGAATGGTGGAGGTAATCCTGTGACGCGATTAGCTAAGCGTTCAAACTCCGTTAAGTAATCATTAACGGACCCTCGCTGAACTAGCTTGAATAAGGCACCTCTTGGATCATCATAGAAAGTTGGGGCGAATCGTGACTCTAATGCGTCGAGGAAGCTTTGCCACGATGAGATTAAACCATTCGTGAACATCCACTGATACCAGCTGAGGGCAGCGCCATCGAGGTACAGCGAAGCCACGGTGATTCTTTCCTCCTCCGGGGTGTTCTGATACTGAAACAGCTGGTTCATCTTGAATATCCATCCAAGGGGGTCACGGCCGTCGAACCGTGGAATATCGAGCTTCACGGAGTTGCGGTGGGCGCTCATGTTGCTGACGGAAGGAGGGTGCTGCTGTAGATCACGTAACCGGAGGTGATCCAAAATGGAATCTACCTTGCCGGAAAGATCAGTGTAGCGCTCGTTAAGGTTTGCCTGGCTGGAGGTGAGGCGCGCAATCGCGTCTTCGAGGCGGTCAGTGGTTGCTTTCCTGGTTCCGTGCTCGGCCATGGCAATGGCAGCGGCGGCAGGTCGGACCACTTGTTATGATCACGAGAGAGAGAGAGAGAGTATAGTAGTTCCCTGGTTCGAGGTAGGGACCTCCTGAAGTTCCTGAATCTGCTTGTTCTTATTATTTCATGAAGATTCAGCAACTTATATATTGCTGAGGAATACAAGCTAACTGTCATAACGGCCATAACGGAAATAAAATCCTAACAACCCTAACAGCTTGAACAGATTGTCTACACGTGCTAAACTGGTGCTTGACATGCATTACGTGTAAGTGTGGGTGTGGATCCTAGTTGACATAATCCTGCAAGTATATGGGCTTGGTTACTGTGCGTATGGGTCTTGTTGTGGCGTTATCGGGTCCATTACCAGTCATGGTGCTGCTGTGGGTGCCTTCATTATCCTGGGTGCTAACAACTATGCTAAGATAAACTAAGGAAATGGATGATAATTCTCTCCATTGTTTTATTCATTTTCGGTGGTATTTAAAAGGTTACAGTAGAAGGATAAGCATTGTCAATCAATGGCCAGCTGCACTAGGATACAAATTGCAGGGGAATAAAGCATAACAGAATTGGGCAAATATCCTAGGTTTGTTACAACCAACTGTTGACAGTGCAAGAAGGAATATTCAGCAGCTCAGCAGCCTTGTCCTTATCCTGAATTTGATTCACACGAAATCATTGAGGTGGGTGGGCCTCCTTGTTGTCCTCTTGGGCCTGGTGGGAATTGCAGCATTGCTGTCCTCAACTGCAGTATTGCTATCACAGTCTCTTTTGAATAGGGGTGGGTAAGCGGGCCGGCCCGCCCCATGTAAGGCCTGCCCGCATAAGTCCGCATTGGCAGCGGACTGGGCCAATCCGTCCCGCTTCTTACACGGACCAAATAAATTGGTCCGTCCCCGCCCCGTGGGTCAAACGGGCCAGTCCGCGGGCCTAGTTTTAAAAAAATTTCAATTTTAATAAAAATACAATACAATCAAATTAAGTTCAATACAGATGTAAATAAAATCTCAATAATTAGTCAATTACATCAATAAAATAAATAATGTCTTAACAAAAGAAAATTCAAGTAATAAATCTAAAATATGAAATTTAAACATCTCCAAAAACAAATGATTCCATATTTGAAGTAGCTTGAGCCTTCCCCATCTCCACATTTAAGAGTACAACAACAATGAATCAGTCCCAACAAAAATAAGATAAAAAACCAATTCTAGAGAGAGGAGAGATGTACTTTGCGGGGTGGTGGGCCGAGGCTGTGCCGCTATGGTGTGTCACGTGACTGTGTGAGTGTGAGTCGCGTTTTGTTTTCCTTGTAAGGGAAAGAGTCGTATGACTTGCGCGCGTGAGGAGAAAAACCGTGAGGAGGAGAAAAAGTGTTCTTAGCCTGTCACAATGATAACCCTAAATATGGTGTGAGCTCTTTTTTATAATAAAAATATATTAAAATATCTTTAAAAATATTTATTTAACAATTATTTTTAGCTTAAATGATAAGAATTGTTATTTTTATTATTTATGGCTTGCAGATATGAAAATGATAGATTAAAAGAAAAAAAGATCGAAAAAATATCAAAAAGGAAGATTTTTAGTATGTTATTACTTATGTTTTTTATCTTAATCTTTTATTTCTGTTATCTTTTATTTTTCTTATCTTATCCTTTTTTATCTTTATCATCTTTTAATTTAAATCTTTTATTCTTATCTTTAAATCTTTATCTGATCTAATATATTTTTTTATTTGTTATTTTAAAAGAAAAGTTTAAAGTGAAAAAGAGAAAATCAAACCTAATATAAGTGAGGGTCATACAAATTAAACCTAATGCGGGCTGGAGCAGCCCGCGGGCCAAACCCACATAGTCCGCGGGTTAAGCGGGGCGGGTCAAAAAATATGACATAACCATGGACCGTTTAAAAAAATTGGTCCATAACCCGTGCGTACCGCGGGCCCCGAGGGCCAGTCCATGGACCTGACCCCGGTTACCCACCCCTACTTTTGAAGAGGTGGAGTTTCATTCTTAACAAATGCATTCTTCTTTATCGTTCCCTTTGTTTCTAATTTTGTCTTTCAAAATGTTTAGAGTAGATAAGAAACTAATCCTAAAAAGTGACACATAATTATTTTTTTATTTTGTGCAAACTAGTAGTGCTTGGGGACATTAACTAATCCTTTAAATTCATTTAGATACTGAATGTTTGGTTCTTTGTATTCTTAGTGTGACCAATCTAGATTAAAATATGAACATGTTATGAGCAATTCTCTTTAAGAAAGATCTATCAGATTTGTTTATCATGTACAGTCTAGAGAAGAAACTATCTATTTGAATCAGTTTAGAGTAGATAAGAAAGTAATCCTAAAAAGTGACACATAATTATTTTTTTATTTTGTGCAAACTAGTAGTGCTTGGGGATAACTAATCCTTTAAATTCATTTAGATACTGAATGTTTGGTTCTTTGTATTCTTAGTGTGACCAATCTAGATTAAAATATGAACATGTTATGAGCAATTCTCTTTAAGAAAGATCTATCAGATCTGTTTATCATGTACAGTCTAGAGAAGAAACTATCTATTTGAATCATTACTTTTTTTGAAGTTTCCTGTGAATGTTGAAGATTTTAATTATATTTATATAATCTTGTTTCTGTAGACCACTCATGTCCCATTTATGACTTGTTGGAGTTTTTTTCTCATCCACCCTGATTTGCCGGTGGTGCTTCTACAATAATTTCCTTGGTCTATGAAAATGTTGCTTGTGACTAATGCTAAATATGACTATTATTGTGCCTAACCATATGGTACCTGTAAAAGGCATGAAAAACTCACTAACATCCATGTCAATTTGTTTTTATCTCTACGCTGGTGGCATTCATATACCTGTAAAAGGCATGAAAAGCTTACTACATCCATGTAAATTTGCTTGTATCACTATACTGGTAGGCAGCAGCATGCATATATCTTCTTTTTTTTTCATAAAAGCAGTGTAATCTTGACAATCAGTACTCGTCAGTAACTTGTTGCTCACTATACACAGATTTTGTGAGGGCACCCATCCTTGGTCTTCCTTAGAACCAAATGCTCTATTTGTCATTTTTTTTTCGGTGGATTTGGATCCTATTCCTTTATCTTAGGAAAATACTGTCATTTTTAAAAACATTTATTCTGTAGAGGGACCAACTGTTTCCTGTGCATGAACTCTGCACGTTTTGTTTGTCTTTCTCTCTTGAAAATGGCACTGCCATTTTCCAGAGAAAAAGGAGAGAATCCAAATATGTATACACTTTATGTCAACTTTATAAATACTGTATAGTTTACCTTTACTCAAGAAAACAATAATGAATACTGTGACTACTGGAATACTATTATTAAACTGAGCTGCTCCTGCTGTCTGCAGTTGTTCATCATTCTGTCTTGCACTATCGCAGTAGGGACAAACCTCAGCCAGTTCATCTGCATTGGTAGGTTCACGGCTGTAACGTTCCAAGTCCTTGGTCACATGAAGACTATTCTGGTCCTGATCTTAGGATTCATTTTCTTTGGAAAAGAGGGTCTCAATCTACATGTTGTTCTAGGCATGATCATCGCAATAGCAGGAATGGTTTGGTATGGCAATGCTTCTTCTAAGCCAGGGGGGAAAGAGCGTCGTAGCTTTTCCCTCCCCAAAACACAAGATTATAGTTCACTACCTGTGTCCTCTGAACCAGATACGAAGGAATAGAAAATAATAGAGATTCATTAGAGAGAAAGTGCTGAAACTTCTGGTGAACTGCATGGAAAAATCAGATGCCCATTAGGCGAGCTGATTCATTTTCTTCACACCAGGAGTGAATTCCCAATTATTTATAGATCATAGTCATATCCTATCTTGTGTGTTAATGAATTGTTTGGGAGAGAAATGAGAGGAAACAGCGTTGTTAAGGGATGGAAAAATCTACGTTATGTTCCATTTTTTTAAGACAGAAAATGTTACTGTTACTTTTATAGTAAAAGTTTAATTCCATTTTTCCCATCAGGGTTGGTTCCGATGTTAACCATGACAACTACTAGCATGTTTGGATTACCTAGTTTTGATATCTTTAACTCTAGACGTACTTTTGAAGGTGTTACAATGGTAACACAGACATGCTATGATCATAGTGTGATTCACTTCGGCTCCACCTTAGAATCTATAGAACCTTCCGTAAATTAATAAATATCAATTTCGTTTTCAAATAGATTGCTGTGATAAAACAAGCAAGCAAACACTCAACAAAGAAACCAGACATACAGGAATAAACAGGAAGTAAAAAGTAGATATTGCCTTGACCACTCGGACCATGGGCATCCATAATAAATAGACCAAGTTGCAACCTATGGATTATTAGTGGGACTAATTACCTTGAAATTCAATCTTCAGGTTTTATTGTGACGAATTTAATTTACAAAATGATGAGGAGGTCCTCCTATAATGTTTAATATGCTCTCCAGATAAAGTAAAAAAAAAAATATTACTATATGTTATGATGAATAAAAATATATGGGCACTGATTTGTCTGTAGGAAAAAAACAACAAAGCTTGAAGTAAGTCGTAGTACCAGAGATTGGCAGAACTAAATAAAAGGGCATAGTAAATGCCTAACGTTATGTTAGGTGGGCTTCGCAGTAACGTAATCCTGAATAATTGAAGTTGCTTTCTGTAAGGTTTTTGTAGGATTCACTTACCATGGTCCCAACAACAGCTAGATCTGCATATTTTACACAGCACTTTTGAGACAATGGGAAAGCAGGGCCTGTAATAAAAGCCTGGTTTTCTGAGACTTGGGGAATGATGCATTCATGCAAAACAGTAAAAATTAGGTTAAAACTTGACATTTAAGGCGTCACGTACCAGCACTTCTGTAGCAGCAGCAGGTCAGCACCTGGCTCTGTCCCAACCAAGGTAAAAAAATTATTTCGATTTTTTTCCCTTTTACTATTTCATTTTAACATAAATTTATAATGTAAATTGCACGGTTTGCTACTTGCTAGTTTCAGATATTCCCCACAGTACTTTGTTTTTATTTTAGAATACATTTTCGGCAAAAAGTAATTTTTGTTACTTTACTAATTCAATACTTCAATGTATTTTGTTTCAATTCGTTAATTTGTCTTTATCAAAATGTATTTTCAAAAGACTTTTTTTTATGAATAACCTTTGTTTTAATAAACTTATTCTCAGTGCTTAACTTTTAGGTAAATATTTTAAAAATAAAACCTAATCTAAAAAAAAGTTTTCCACAATTTTGTAAACATAAGACTTTTTCAAAAGAGTTTTCAACTAGTTACTCTCGCACATTTTATCAAACACAAAACAAAAAATAAAATAAAATCAGTTCTTAGAATTTGGGTATATTGACTTTTGTAGAGTATTCTTTATTACTATCAAAGATATCCGATGATGGAGAAATTTGTTGGTTGCGGAGGACAATAGGGAGGAATCAAAGGGGTGAATTCGTTATAGTTGCAGAATGAGATCACCAATGACAAAGCCTATGCTTGCTGGGCTTATTATGTTTGTTGTTGAGATCCTGCTGACTGAATGAGAATTGCCACTATCACTATATGTTCCTTCTACGATGTCAATATCGAAAGAGAGACATTTTTTTTAAAATGTACTATGTTCCAAACTGTTTTCATAATATATATATATATATATATATATATATATATATATATATATATATATATATATATATATATATATATATATATATATAGTGAAGCAAACTTTTATTTAGAATGAGTTGATAATATAAAAAGTTTTTTTATACAATGATCCAGTAACATATTGTCATATACATGATATGTTGGTTTACTTTTGTAATGACCATTTAAAAAAATAAATTTTAGATTTTTTTTATTAAGTTAAATATGTTTTTAACCTTTGTAAATATCACAATGTTAAAAAAGTAATTTCTTCTTTTGATGTCTCGTTTATGGAAATGTATTCCTTGTCCTTAAAAAATGTATTTTTTGGTCATTTATTTTTAGAAATAAGGACTATATATAATATGTTTTTGTAAATAAGAGATCAAATAATAGGGATGATAAAATTGGTTGAGCCAAATGGGTTGACTTGTCTAACCCACTTAAGAATTTAAAATGAGTTTTATATATTATTCTACAACTTTATATTTTGAGTTTAATAATTATAAGTTGTTAATGTAAAAATTTTATACTTTTAACTAAACAGAAATCATCAATAGGATGATTTAATTAAGGTAGTTATTGTAAAAATTAAAAAATTTATCATATATAAAAATTTATGATTGAATAATAATATAAAATTATTTTAGATTGTCAGTGCATAGTTTATTTTCTCTTGTATTTTTATATATTTATTTTTGTATCAATATAATAATTCATTATGTTTTGAATTTTGAAACTAAATATAAAAAAATGTTATATTACCACAATATTTTTTATCACAATAAAATTTATATCACAAAAAATATTAAAATAGAAATTTTAGTTCAACAACTTTTTATTGCAATAAGAAATTTGTAAGAAATATGTAAATTTATATAATTGAAATAAGATTTAACTTTCATTATCCTCACACTCATGACGCTCATAAATGAGCTCCATCAAACATGCTTTAAGTAGTCGATGAATTAGCTTTTGATGGACAAATTTAACCTTTGAGGGTTTCTTGTAAAATCAGGATAAGGACCATCATGTATGTGTGTTTATCTTCAACCAATATGCTATATTCTTATTCAATATGATGCATGCACATATTATATTATCTGCTTAATTATATTCACATGTCAAGTACGCATAGAGTCAAGTATAATCGCGAATCAAGACTGAAGCACACCAAGTGTCTGCTTTACATCTTTTCTTATTCGTTCTTGTTATTGTATGAATAATTTTCTCTTTTCTCCTTAAGATATTGAGATAGTATTGACGAATGTGGTTCATTCAATAAGGAAAAAAATCATTTGCTAGATAGTATCCCATTTATATTAAGTTCCATTAATTATATATTAGACAATGTGAGTTTGTCCTTCTATAACATTGTAAACATATTGAATTGATTTGACATGTTAATTTTATTATACCAACCACATTACCAAAAATTCATGCAAATCCTAAGTCTTGTGATGCAATTGCTTTAGGCATGGTTATGGGCTTGGCATGATCACCTTGAGAAAATTAATCTTTCTAAATTATAAGACAGTTTTTCCATTCCAAGTACATACATTTAATGGAGCCTAAGATTCTCGGAAAATCGTATGCCTCATTTGTAGTAGGCATTCATAATCATTGTTGTCACATTTCCATCCTTTTTAGCATAAACCTCACGGCGTTGTCACCTACCTATTCACCCTCAACAACCTCTAGTTTAGACTAGGCAAAAAACCAGGGCCTAAAATAACCAAAATAAAAATAAAATGTTCTTGGGTGGCTTTAGGCAATTAATCAGATAAAAAAGATGTAAAAATCAATACTTGGCAATTAATTACACTAGCATAGTTTTGATTTTTTTAATCCCACTAAAACTTGAGCAGACAGAGTTGTAACATTTATCAAAACCAAACTTCTTTCTTGAGTGTAAGTATAGAGATGTCGCCTACTCTGATGTGATAATGCTCATAGACATCACTAACAAACATGAACTAATGTGACAATATCAAACTTTTAAATTTGAAATTGGGTTGATTTGTTCACCCCATCAATTCACCAAATACTAACATAATATAATATGAAATGTTTTAAAGAAAAATGCTATATGAAATTTTACAAGAAAATTATGAGATGACATTGAACTCCAACGAGTCTAGTAAAGTGTTATATGAAGTTTGAAATTAGAAGTTTGCAACTCCATTATTTTACACTTTACACGTTTTTCTCCTTCATGCATGTATAGCTTCACTTCCCCTCCACATCCTTCACACCGGTAATCCATGTTCCATCCTTCTTAAACTTTATTTCTCATTAACATTGTTGTTGATTTTATGTTTCATATTTTCTTGTTGAAATAACTCACCATCTATATTTATCTTTAAGGAAGTGATAACAACAAGCACATCAACGAACTTAATGGTGTGGTAAACCCAAAATAACTCACTCGTCTCCAATCAAACTTGATTTAAATTGAACATGACCAAATTTGAAGGTCCACCAAACAGTGATGGGCAATATATTACATTAGTTGATTTTCAACAAATCAAACAGTTTGAACCCAACCTAGTCATACTTAACCATTTCCCACCCCTACCTTTAATATCTTTCCCTCAAATCCATCAACCCCACAGATCCTATCAACATCCCCTTCTCTCATTCTAAGTGTGTATCCTCATTGACCACCATAGATCTATCCCAAAACACCTTCTTTAACATGTGTTTAGCGTATTGTCCAAGCCTTTAATTCCTTTACCTCTCTAACAACCTCCTCAAATTTGATTCCCCACACTAAAAGCTTAACCTCTATGTCTTGTACTTCTCTTACAACTAGATTTCAAGTCCTAACGCCCTTTCATAGCTCCTTAACCCCAACCTCAAACACCTCTCCATCAAAGGAAATAAAATCATAGGCAAAACCAATTTCTCTAATTCCATCATTTTATAGTATTTGGGCCTTTCGTCCAATAATTTCTTTGTTGTCATTCCTTACTTCAATGAGTGCTCTTCCCTTAAGGAAAGGTCCAAGTACCGCAAAGTGGTGGAATGGAGAAATCAATTTTGCAAGTGATTTTGTTTCATTTGAAAGTGAGGTGTTGGAGGTTAGGGTTGAGGAGCTATGAGAGGACACCAAAACCTAAAATCTTGTTGTAAGAAAGATCTATAGTACAAAGGTTAAGCCTTCAACAAAGGAATCAAATTTGAGGAGGTTGTTAGAGAGGTTGAGGGTTTAAAGGCCTTAGCAAGAAGTTATAAACAACATGTTGGAAAGGCATTTGGGGATAGATCTAAGGAGGTCAATGAATATGCACACTTGGAATAGGTGAAGGGAAAAGTTGTAGGACTGGAGCAGTTGGCTTATTTAAAGGGGAAGGATCAAAGATAGTTAATTGAAAAAGTGTGTGTGTGTGTGTGCAAAATCCAAATCAATATATTTATCAAATTTTACTATTAATTTTGTTGGATTTTATTGTTATTATATATTCTATATTTGAATTACCACCAAGCATGTGTAGGCCTCTTAAAATGGACCAACCTAACCCACACGGGTTGACTCACCATGGTTTGACAAATAAACAAGTTGGGCTAGTCCGACTCACCTTCAAGAGAGTCACAAAATTACAAGTCCGACTTGGCCTACCACTGATTGGTGGGTTAGATGGATTGACTTACCAAATTGACAAAAAAAAATACTTACAAAATTAAAAATGTTGTCTTATTTTTTTAAAAAAATAAGTGGTATTTTTTTCCATAAAAAACATTCAAATGATTGAAATACAAATACAACTAATAGGAAAAATGACAAATGTCTCAAATTAAATAACCATTCAAGCATCTAAATCTAATATTATCATTAAATTAACAATTCAAATGTATCAAATACATAAATATCATTAAAAAAATTTAACAAATCATAGTCTTAAAATAAAATTCAATCATCCAAACATTAGTCATAATTTAACAACATTAAAGTCTTGAAGTTAAAAATACCAAATTGTCAAACCAACATACATAATTGAAATTACTAATTACTAAACAATTAGAACATTTAATTCTAAATCTCATCATCCAAATTTTAAAATGCCAAAATGTCTCTATATTTTTTTAAGTAAATAATAGTATTATATTTTTAGTGGGTTCTCCCGCGGGTTAACTGAGCCAGGTTGAGTTTATGTAATTATTATTACACTCTTGCTTTTTTTCTAACTCAAACTCATGATAAGTTGGTTGGCTTATCCGGTTCGGACTCACTTTGACAAACCTAAACGTGTGAATCAATTGATATAAGATTGTTTCAATTTAACTTTAGATCTATGATTTGAGTTCTATTTATGCAATTATATTAAATACTTTTGAGAAAAAAAATTTAACGTTCATCGTAGTCCTACATGACTTAAACTAAAAAATATACCGGAATTAAGTTGGGTTGATATTATTTTTGCTTTAAAAAGAAAAAAGAAGCTGGACGGTTATAAATTTCAATATAACAAAGGTGGCATGTTTTTTCATACTTTTTTTAGTTCACTTGACAGTTAAATTTAATTCAATTTTGTAAAAGTATATGAACTTTTTTTTAAGCTATATAACGTTACGGTAGGAAGAATGATGATAAAGAAATTTTTTCCGAGAAATCTGCTCAAAAAATGCCAAAATTTAGGTTCTAATACAGCTGCTATTAGGTCCCACTTTATTGAATTTAGCTGTGCAAAAGAGACCAAGCCATCCTGGCCTAACAATTCGGTGGGAAATGGAAATATTATTAGATGATCTTATAATTGTACACTTGCTATTTCTGTGTTTATCTATTTCTACACTATCAAGTTTCAGCTTTAGGAAGTAGAATTTTTTTTTACACGTGTTAAAATTTGCATTCAATAACTTGCCTAGAATGATATGCTAATTCGAGCCATCACCGTCAAAAAGTTGAAATTTCCAAAATTAATACTATCAACGATAACACACTTAATTACTTTTGCCAAAACCTTCATCTATGTTGCAAATGATTTTTCTATTAGCCCTTCCCTATCTTCAACGCCTATGCGGGGGACACAGAGCATTTGGTCAGCTCCAAAACCCATTATGGAAAAACCAAAATAAAAGAAAGGCTCAAAAGATTTCTAATCACGCATCAAAAATGCTAATTCAAGTGCTATTAGCTAGGTAATGTAACCAAAATTAACTGAATAACCATCCTCTCTCTCTGGCATTTACGTTGTTCATTGCAAAAATAATTGGGTAGGGTCGCTCTCAAAAGGTCATGGCTCTCGTGTGGCATTGATTTTCATTCTCATTTCTCTTTTGTACTTGTTATTATTTGATGCAAAGAAAGACCAAAAAGACGGGGAGACCCACTCTTTTTTTTTTTTTTCCGTTCCTCCAAAATCTCTCTCTCTCTGAGAACTAGATGATAACAATAATCATAGAACTTTCATTACATTACATTAACTAATAACATCCCTTTTATTTGGTTAACTTTAAAGATTTAGACCTTGACCTAATGCACACGTCCTTAAGGCTTAATCGTAATAATCCCTAACCCCACCCACCACCCCTTTCCTTCAATGTTCTTCTCATCTCACACCTCTTACTACTTGTTTTCTTTTCTTCTTCTAATAACACGAGGTACTTGGACCCACCCTAGTCCTTTCATGTAGGACCCGCCAACTCTTCAATTATTTTATGCGCGTGCTTGTGCACGTGTGGTGTCCTCTCTATCCCTATCTCGCATTCATAATTGATCCTTCTCTTCCCTCGCTTAATTGCCTCCCATACCACAATTAATTAACATCATCAAACACAATTATTATGCATAGAATATGTTTTGTCATTAATTTCACCGTGAAAGAAAAAAAAAAAAAAAGGGTTCGTGTGAATGAATGTCAATGTTGGCCAACGTGTCGGTAACCATGCAGTCAAAGCTACCTATATGGTGGATAGAAATACTTCTGTTATTTGGCCACGTAATCATACTGGACAACAGCACGTGTTGATCGCAGCTTGAGGTCCCTCCACATCATAATCATCATCATCATCATCAATTTTTTTTCTCTTTTTATTAATTTTTTAAAAAAAATATTTTTATTTTGACTTTCTTTCCTTCTTCTTTCTTTCATAGAACTACCCAAGCCTTTTTTTTCCCCAATTTTCAGTGCCCACTTATTCATGCTGAGGAGAGACCCATCAATTTGGGCCCCACTTACTTGTTTGGATGGACCCTTTAGATTACAAGAGAGTGAGTAAAAAATTTTGTTTCTTGTTTCAACCACCGTTCATTTTGCTGAGAGAAGAAATAGAGAGGCCCAAAGCGGTGGGTTGACAAATTAACAGACACGTCACCCTCATTTAACTACAATCTATATTTAGTCACTTGCCTACGTACGCATCAACAATTCAACATAGTATTAAAATACAGTATATTCAAAAAAAAAAAATCATTAACTCCCCCAAAAAGTATCAAACTATTATTCTTTTTGGATTTTTCTACGGAACTTTTTTAATATCTTGAAAATAACATTTAAGAATACCACAGAAAAACTATTTGATAAAATTATAAATTTAATATTTTTATTTTTCTTAGAATTTGATTTTTGTTTTCTATAATTTAATTTACAAATTTAGTCTTTTAGTTTTTTCAATCCTTTTATTTTAATTCTTAATCATAAAATTGAACGTTAATGGTTATTTATCAACGTTAATCATTATATGTTACATTTTTATTAGACATTAATCATCATGTATCACATTTTTTATTGGACTAAATTCATAAATTAAATTATAGAGAGATGAAAATTAAATTTTAAGATAAATAAGGATATTAAATTTATAATTTTATCAAAAGTATTTTTATCTTAAGAACATTCAAGTAGATAACATAAAAAATAAATTTTATTCAAGAGCTTTAACAAAGCAATAAAAAAATCATCTATATAGAAAATTTTTATCCTCAGGTGTTCTTCCATTCGTAATCAAATTGACAAGACACATCACCCTCATTTAACAACAAATTTTTTATTTGTCAAAAAACCAACAATTTTTTTAGTTACTTGCTTGATCCCCCCGGAAAGTATTCAACTATTATTATTTTTTATATTTTCTACGGATTTTTTGAATACCTTGAAAAGAACACTAATGAAGACAATGAAAAAAGGTATTTTAACTGAAGAACATTTAAGAAGACAATAAAAATAAATAAATTTTATTTCAATAACATTTAAGAAGACAATAGAAAAAGAAACTTCTCTTAAAAATATTGTATCTCGAGAACATTTAAGAAGACAATAAAAAAGGAAATTTTATCGATATAGAAAAATTAGATCTCAAACTTTTTTCTATTCAGAATAAAAAAATTTCTATTTTCATTTCATTTAGTAAAACTAACTGACATAATAAATTGGACAGAATATAAAAGGGATTCAGATTTCCTGCGAGTCGAGAAATTCACATATTCAGTTTAATTCAAAATATAGATCAAATCACTCATAATTTATCTTGATAAATTTAATTCAAAATATTAATATTAATTCGAAGGTTTAAATCAACGAATGCGTGAATGCAGACAATCAATTTCTTTTTTTATGGAATTTGAACTAAATAACCTAATGTATACTAATTGTAGTCATTTAATTGTTTTTTTACAATATTTATGAGTAAATTATTATGTTTATGATAACAATGAATAATAAAAGAAAATTGTAGCTAGATGACAAAGAAAAAACATATTGGCTTTCTTAGAAACTACTGATAGCAAAATGTAATTGAAAAAAAAAACTGATAAAAAAACTCAGAAACTAAAATTGCAAATTGGTGATACTTTAGAGACTTGAAGATATAATTAAGACTAACTTTTACAAATAGTAAAGATAAAAATGTGAAATAAAATCAGTAATGTTATATTATAAAGAAATAAAAAATACTACTAATATATAAGTGTTATATTACAGTTATTGTAAAATAAATATAATACAGTGTCTGATCTTATTAGTGAAAAATAAAGAAATCCCTTACTGGTACTATTCAACTTAGACGAGTGCCACATGGCAAGAAGAAATCAAGTGTTGGCAGAATAAAAAGGTAAGACAGAAATGTGAATAGTTAGATGGGTGAGGATAGTAAAACCCGGCGAGTATGCTGGATTGCTGTTACGGAAGCGACGAGAGAGTGGAGAAAGTTTTGAAACTGAAGTGAAGGCGATAAATTTTGTTGTCCTTTAGCAGAGATTCACTTTTTCATTTGACGAGAGATGATGATGTCCAACTCCATCTAACTCTAAAAACTAAAAACTCATTACTTTGCTTTCTTTTTTTCTTCAGGAATTGCTCTATCCCATCCCACGTTTTCGTTAACCCTTCGTTTTTGTTGATTAACTCATCTCCAATTCATTTATTAGTGAAACATAATTAAATTTGGATTGAATAAGTGAACGTGTTACTTATTATTATTGCTATAGGAAAATTCAAATTTCAAAATATTACCCGCGGCAAACACACATTGTTTTGCAGTAGGTTTATTTCTAAAGCACGCTTTTCAGTATCATTAACTTTTATCTATTAATTGAAATAAAATGTAATTAGTAATTTAATATATAATTTATTTTCAAATATAAAATGTGAGATGATTATTTTGCAGATTTTTCCAAACTCAATAAAATCTAGCAGGGATGAGATATTTTTTTAAAAAAATTGTCTCTCTTCCACTCGACCTCAAGCTTTGCATTGCTTTTTTGTGGAGATAGGGGAATGTTGATCTTTTAAAAATGGAATAAGATAAAAATAAATTTAACTTATATAATGCTCATTCATAATCCATGACTTATAGCTTTTATATTGTGGATGAAATGTATCATTTTCGTTCCTTATTACATTTATGAGACGTATAAAGTAGCTTGTATAGAGTATATTTAGACTTGTGAAAGTATTTTATATCTTTTTTATAACTCTTTAACTTGTCTTAATAAATCTCACCAAGTATTGTGATAAAACTCATCAAAATAAATATTGTTAACTTATTTCAATAAATTTCTCAATCAACCTTATTATATAAATGCATGATCAAAATAAATATTGCTGGCTTTTGAATAAATGCATGATCACCTAAATGCTCCCTCAGTCCACTTAAAATGTGATCTAATTAATTGAAATATTATAAATACCCACTATGAAAAAATTTATATTAAAGAAAGGTTTTGTTTTTCCCCATGTTCATTAAACAATGTTGTCATTCATTCACAATGGGCATTGAGAGATGGATAAGTAAGTTCTAATTAATAAATTGTCACTACTTTTTGTTTTTGGTAATTTATTGGGTTTTAAGGTTGCCCAACTTCAAACAATACTTCAGCAGCAATCATGGGGTATATCATGCATATGTGGTTAAAGAAATTTTTGTATATTGGATTACATCATTAATCACATGTCACTTATTTGTGATAAAGTGTGCATTTTGAAAACAATAAGTTTATGAACTTCGTAGGTTAGTGCGTGAGTGAAAGTTGGCTTGTGGCTTCACGAAGTTGGATAACAAGGACGATCACCATTGGGGGATAATGATGGTGACTACTTGCAAGCACTTTAACATAACACGCAAACAGTTTGAATGAATTACAATATCTTGTTTGAAGGTAATGCTACGTACAATAAAGGATATTGTTGAATATTTATAGGCAAAGAGTGGAATGGATTGGGCAAGCTACATAACAGGATTTGCTCACGTACAATAAGGAAAGATCTACGCCTTTTGTTGGTCATAGTCTCATAGAATAAAGTGCTAATGTGGGTAACAAGTGGTTGTAGTGTGTAAGCTTTTGTCATGTCAATGTAAGGATTTTAGTGGTCTTGTTCAACATCTAAGTAGGCGATTAGGAACTCGGCAAGCTTCGGGGTAGTTATGTACCATAGTTTGTTCATCCATTGGGTTATTAACATGCCGGGAGTTTATTGGGCTACATTGGGTAGCCGTTGGTTGTACATGAATGTTTTTGGGTCTTTGTAAGGTCAATATATAATTTGGAATAAATACATTATGAATCTTTGAATGTGACCGTAGAAGTATCTACACATGTTTGGATGGTTCAATCTCTCTAAAATTTTACTTGTGCAACATGCTCAACATAACTTGTTCCCCAATAAATTAAAATAAACTTGTTGGGATATGTAAAGTAAAGATAACAAACACAATAAAATTCATGTGAATAGCCATCTTTTTTTCATAAATGTTATTGTTCACTTATGCAATGGGCACAATTTTGTTAAACTGTTCTTCAGTGGATTCAAATAATTTTGTTGGATGTGTATTGGATAACAAGTACAACAATCATGTGAACGATCATCTTTTCATAATGGAGACTCACTTGTACAATATGCATATTTTTGTTAACATATTCTGTAGTATATTTAAATAATTTTGTTGAGATATGTAATAAATAATTTTGTTGAGATATGTAATAATTTTGTTGAGATATGTAATATATTATCTTATTTTAATATTTAGAAAAGTCACACGAGCTTAAATACGTGTTGCATCTATGCAAATGTAATAATTTTTGTTTTTAGTCCAAGTAAGTTTTACTACTTTATATTTTACTCCTATAATATTTTTCCATGACTTGTTTTGGTTTCGGTCCTAACAACAAAGGACTAAAATTAGAAACCATTATATTTTGCAAGAATGTGATGATATCGATTAAAATAAAAACCAGCATATATCTAATGCTTTAACTTATAAAGACATGAAAACACAATTTCTATATTTGTAGAATTGTAAAACATGTTACTAATAACAAGTTGACAATAGGAAGCAAAATAAATAAGAACTAATAATATAGGAATGAAAAAACTATATATATATAATTTTTACAAAGAATAAAGATAAACACTGCTATATTTGTCGGAGCTTCAATACATTTAATGCAAACACATAATTGGATGATGACCTAGAAAAAAACTACACAAAATTAATGGAAATTAAATTAATTAATTTCTACTTTTATTTAAACTTTTATCTACTTATGAATTACTATAATGTGGAGAGGTAATTAAATGTCTCTAACTCTTTTTAAAAAAGAAAATGTCTGTAACTTAATATCCTATTCCTATTAAAAACTTCCAATATTTAGTAAGGCAGGAATTATAAAAGCACAATATATTTGAGAGTTTTGAGCAAAGATGAAGGAAGCGGAAATAGGATAAATGTTAAATCATACCCGCTCCTTCCTCTCTCTCTCTCTCTCTATATATATATATATATATATTAATGTTTTGTTTTTTAAACAGTTGATGTTTTAGGATTTCAAAGCTTAAGTAATGTACTTTTCTCAGATGTATCTTTTTTTAATATTCACTAAGTGGTATAAATATTAAAAATCAAGCTATCAAATAAAGATATTTTAGTTTAAATATAATAATTTTAAATTTTATTAAATATTTAAAATCTATATATGATAACCCTAAACATCAATTTTTAATTCCATTAAATATTTTTATTCTCAGATGGGAAGGGAAGCAGGACTATCAATGAATCTTCATACTCCATTATTACTGCGCGCGGTTTAGTGTTTTAATGATATTATTATTAATTGTGTGTTCTCATTGAATAGAAATTTGTTTGTAGAAAGAAGAAAGAGGACGTAACGTAACATTAATAATTTAAGTCGATAATAAAAGAGGAGTGTAGATACAAGTATGGAGGAGAGTGGAAATAGGAAAAAATAGCTTAGAGAGATTTATTTACGAACAGGAAGAGTCACATGGCATGTGTCCAGTCTTCCACATGATAAATACCCTTCTTACCTTCCTTACTAGGACTTTTGACTCTCTCTCTCTCTATCTATGGTAGTAGTAGTAGTAGTATTCATTCATTCTCTCTAATGGCAGAGCTCACACCCTAAACACAAACCAGAGCCTCTGAGAGAAACAACCACAAACTCTCCCTTAATCTTGTCGGTTTCCATATCTGCTGAAAATGAAAGCTCTGTACAGAAGCTCTCTCTTGCTCTTGCTCTTGCTCTTCATCTCCGTGTGTTTTGCATCTTCTTCTTCTCCGGTCACTCAGCAACTCCTAAGCTTCAAAAACTCTCTCCCGAACCCATCCCTGCTCCCCAACTGGCTCCCTAACCAAAGCCCGTGCACATTCAGCGGCATCAGCTGCAACGACACAGAGCTCACATCCATAGACCTCAGCTCCGTCCCTCTCAGCACTAACCTAACCGTCATCGCCAGCTTCCTCCTTAGCCTGGACCACCTCCAGTCACTCTCCTTAAAATCCACCAACCTCTCCGGTCCCGCCGCCATGCCTCCTCTCTCCCACTCCCAGTGCTCCTCCTCATTAACCTCCCTAGATCTCTCCCAAAACTCCCTCTCTGCCTCCCTCAACGACATGTCGTTTCTCGCCTCCTGCTCCAACCTCCAATCCCTCAACCTCTCCTCCAACCTCCTCCAATTCGGCCCCCCGCCCCACTGGAAGCTCCACCACCTCCGCTTCGCCGACTTCTCTTACAACAAGATTTCCGGCCCCGGCGTCGTTTCTTGGCTTCTCAACCCCGTCATCGAACTCCTCTCTCTCAAAGGCAACAAAGTCACCGGCGAAACCGACTTCTCCGGCTCAATTTCTCTCCAGTATTTAGACCTTTCTTCCAACAACTTTTCTGTTACGCTTCCTACTTTCGGCGAGTGTTCTTCGCTTGAGTATTTGGACCTCTCCGCTAACAAGTACTTGGGCGACATTGCACGCACTCTCTCCCCTTGCAAGAGCCTCGTTTACCTTAACGTCTCCAGCAACCAGTTCTCCGGTCCGGTTCCTTCCCTTCCCTCCGGTTCGCTACAGTTTGTGTACCTTGCTGCAAACCACTTCCACGGCCAGATTCCTCTCTCCCTCGCCGACCTCTGCTCCACTCTCCTCCAGCTCGATCTCTCCTCCAACAATCTCACCGGCGCTCTTCCCGGCGCGTTCGGCGCGTGCACTTCTCTTCAATCCCTTGACATCTCCAGCAACCTCTTCGCCGGCGCGTTGCCGATGTCGGTTCTCACGCAAATGACCAGCCTGAAAGAGCTCGCGGTTGCGTTCAACGGCTTCCTCGGTGCTCTCCCGGAGTCTCTGTCGAAGCTCTCCGCTCTGGAGTTGCTGGATCTGAGCTCCAACAACTTTAGCGGCTCAATCCCCGCCTCGCTGTGCGGCGGCGGTGACGCTGGGATTAATAATAATCTGAAGGAACTTTATCTGCAGAATAACCGGTTCACGGGTTTTATTCCGCCCACGCTCAGCAACTGTTCAAACCTCGTTGCTTTGGATTTGAGTTTCAACTTCCTCACGGGGACTATTCCTCCGAGCCTAGGGTCTCTTTCGAATCTCAAAGACTTCATCATCTGGCTCAACCAGCTCCACGGGGAGATACCGCAGGAGCTCATGTATCTTAAAAGCCTCGAGAATTTGATCCTGGATTTCAACGACTTGACTGGGAACATTCCCTCTGGCCTCGTTAACTGCACCAAGTTGAACTGGATCTCCCTCTCCAACAACAGGCTCAGCGGCGAGATTCCGCCGTGGATTGGGAAGCTTTCTAATCTCGCCATACTCAAGCTCAGCAATAACTCTTTCTCCGGCCGGATTCCGCCGGAGCTCGGCGACTGTACTAGTTTAATATGGTTGGATCTGAATACAAATATGCTCACCGGGCCCATTCCGCCGGAGCTGTTCAAGCAGTCGGGGAAGATCGCCGTGAATTTCATCAGTGGGAAGACGTATGTGTATATAAAGAACGATGGGAGCAAGGAGTGCCATGGTGCGGGGAACTTGCTTGAGTTTGCGGGGATCAGTCAGCAGCAGCTGAACAGGATTTCGACGAGGAACCCCTGCAATTTCACTAGGGTTTATGGAGGTAAGTTGCAGCCAACGTTTAACCATAATGGTTCTATGATATTTTTGGATATCTCGCACAACATGTTGTCAGGGAGTATTCCCAAGGAGATTGGGGCCATGTACTATTTGTACATTCTCAATTTGGGTCACAATAATGTGTCTGGGAGCATTCCTCAAGAGCTTGGGAAGATGAAGAATCTCAACATTCTTGATCTGTCGAATAATAGACTGGAGGGCCAAATTCCGCAGAGCCTCACGGGGCTTTCTTTGCTCACTGAGATTGACTTGTCCAACAACTTGCTTACCGGGACGATTCCTGAGTCGGGTCAATTTGATACTTTCCCTGCGGCGAAGTTTCAGAACAACTCTGGTCTATGTGGAGTTCCTCTGGGTCCGTGTGGTTCGGAGCCGGCAAACAATGGAAATGCGCAACATATGAAGTCTCACAGGAGGCAGGCTTCTCTGGCGGGGAGTGTGGCCATGGGGTTGTTGTTTTCCCTCTTTTGCGTCTTTGGTTTGATCATTATTGCCATTGAGACCAGGAAGAGGAGGAAGAAGAAGGAGGCTGCTCTTGAAGCCTATGGTGATGGTAATTCCCATTCGGGTCCGGCCAATGTGAGCTGGAAGCACACCAGTACTCGGGAAGCTCTTAGCATAAACCTTGCAACATTTGAGAAGCCGCTCCGGAAGCTTACTTTTGCGGACCTTCTTGACGCTACCAATGGTTTTCACAACGACAGTCTCATTGGCTCTGGCGGGTTTGGGGATGTGTACAAGGCTCAGTTGAAGGATGGAAGTGTTGTGGCTATCAAGAAGCTGATTCATGTTAGCGGACAAGGGGACAGGGAATTCACCGCTGAAATGGAGACTATTGGGAAAATCAAGCACAGGAACCTTGTTCCCCTGTTGGGATACTGCAAGGTAGGGGAAGAGAGGCTCTTGGTTTATGAGTACATGAAATATGGAAGTTTAGAGGATGTTCTACATGATCAGAAGAAAGCTGGGATCAAGCTGAACTGGGCCATTAGGCGGAAAATTGCTATTGGAGCTGCTAGGGGATTGGCTTTTCTTCACCACAATTGTATCCCCCACATCATTCATAGAGATATGAAGTCGAGCAATGTGTTACTTGATGAAAACCTGGAAGCCAGAGTCTCTGATTTTGGAATGGCTAGGCTTATGAGTGCTATGGATACACATTTGAGTGTGAGCACATTGGCTGGCACACCGGGGTATGTTCCTCCCGAGTACTATCAGAGCTTCAGATGCTCCACAAAAGGTGATGTCTACAGTTATGGTGTGGTTTTGTTGGAGCTGCTAACTGGGAAAAGGCCAACGGACTCGGCTGATTTTGGAGATAATAATCTTGTTGGATGGGTTAAACAACATGCCAAGCTGAAAATCAGTGATATTTTTGACCCGGAGCTCATGAAGGAAGACCCCAATCTGGAGATGGAGCTTTTGCAGCACTTGAAGATTGCGGTTTCCTGTTTGGATGATCGACCGTGGAGGCGTCCGACGATGATTCAAGTGATGGCAATGTTCAAGGAGATTCAGGCGGGATCCGGGATTGATTCTCAGTCAACCATAGCCAATGACGAGGAAGGTTTCAATGCAGTTGAAATGGTGGAGATGAGCATTAAAGAAGCCCCTGAATTGAGCAAGCATTAGGCATTAAAGTGTCGTGTGGATTCTTTGGGAAACAGACAAGAAGAGAGGAGGAGATGACGGATTCAGCTCCCCTCAGTTTTTTCCTTCTTTGCCGCTTCAAATTATTTCAGACATAAGGGAAAACGGTTAAAAGGGGAATGAATGCTTTTGATGTATGTATTCTTGTTATTTTATACATAAAAAAAAGTTGTTTAACTTGTATATAAACAGCTTCAGTTGTTACCATCTGTGTTTTCCTAGAATTTTCAAAGTACTTTTCTCATTCAAATATAATCCTGAAAAGGTTCTCTGTTCAATCTGCGACCCCAGTGATGGCAACTAAGTGGATCAACAGCAACTTTTGCTCCGATTTGCGATATAATTTGTCAAAACATGCCTCTAAAATCACTCTAACATCAAATTTCTTGAATAACAATTTTATACACTCCCCTCCTCCAACTTGTTATGTGCCCTTCTGACCCTTCTTGTTTTGTTTGCTAGTTAACCATGTAGGAAAAAGTATCACTCCACTCAATAGTATTTTCACTTCATCTGGCCATAAATAATTTTGGCCTAATTCAGCATCACGTATCAGGAGTCAATAAGCTTGTCTGTCCGTCTGTATTTATCATCTCTCTTCGTGCTACTATCACCTCCCCTTTTCTTATGGATTTTTCCTGTTAAAAAACAAAAAGGAACAGGTAACCCACTTGAATTAGGACACCAATGTAGGTGCCACCACCCGTTTCCTTCTGTTGAGTGTGCACGCTTATTGGTTCAACCTCAGAATTAAATTCTTCATAATCCCCTGTTGAGAGAAAATTATAATAGACAAATCAAATTGTGTGGACTTGCCATTTCCCAAAACATTTTCATTTTGTGCGCGTGTGGGTGGTGGGGTGCGTTTTATTAGAATGAAGACTGTAAAAAAGAGGAGTGTAGGATGATAAGAAGTAGTAAATGTCAGTTGTCAAAAGATGAAAAGCAACGGAGGAAGGGACCAAACCTTGACCTATGGAAAACTGAGTGCTATGGTAATTATTGTCACAGGATTTAGGATGATTAATAATAGTTCGGACCACAAATAAACAGCTTTAAGAAGTTCAACTTTCCCCCACGGATAGCAAATTTGGTTGGACCATCTTTGATGAAAGTCCCCAATCTCATAATTGCCAACCTTTTTTATACGAAACTAGTATTTTCATAATTATCAAGAATCTTCAACTCATCAGTGATCGCTCATTTCTGATTAAGAAAAAAAAAGGGTGAGTAAATGAATCCATTTTGTCTGTTCTCCATGGATGTCGTGCTTAGCACGTGATGCATCATAGATGCGGTAAATTATTACTTTCTGTGACTGGGACAATGTGCTCCTCCAGTGGCCACGTATCGGTAAACCTTGTGCCAGAACACTAATATTTATATAATCAACAATAAAGAATGGTAAGCATTAGACAAAGACAAAAACAATTTTTAATAATTTACCTGTACTAATTAGAAGGGGTTTGATTTAATTTTATTAAACTTAACATGTGCAATATGTCCCTTTGTTTAGAGGAAAACAATTACGGTATTTCCTTACTAACGTAAACTCTGAATATAATCATACATCTGTATTCTGAAAAAGAAAAAAGAACTAGAGATAAAAGCGTAGAAACAACAGTATGTGGTCATAGTCATACACGTAAAGGGATGAAAATTGAAAATAGAACCTGCAGGAAATAAGTTTGCATTTAATTTGGATATATATCTTGAAGTGTAAGGTTAACCTCTCAGCTATTAAATAGTACTACTACTAACACTCAAATAGTACTTCTACTAGCACTCACGGTAACAATCTCTTAGTAGGGATGGGAATAGGCCAGATCGGCCTACAGGGGTCTACGACTTGACATATATAAAATCTTGTCTGAATTGACCTATTTACTTAAAAGATTAGGCTCAAACTTTCTATTAAATTAAATATATCAGACTTAGATTTATTAAAAAATCTTATAAACCTGATAAGCCGGCCTATATATATATATATATATATATATATATATATATATTATTTTTTTGGATACAATTAATTATTTTTTTGAAACTATCAGACTTTGATTACACATTTCTGTTCCATAACTTCTATTCATATAATCAAGGACTTTAATTATAATTTTAATTGACTTTCTTTTTTCTTTAACTTTCATATTATGTGCATACTCCATAAAATATATTAAATATTTATTGTGAAGAAGGCTTTTAAAAAGGCTATCAGGGCAGACCAAACTTTTAAAAAGGTCAGGCCGAACCAAAATAAAAGTTTTTGATAGGCTATAAACCAAACTCAAGCCTCAAAGATTCATCGTAGACTAGGCTCAAGCCTTTCAAAGCCTAGCGTAGCCTATTCCTACCGGTACTCATCAGTACCTTCACAGCTCATACTAATGGTATTTGTATAATTAATACCATAGTAGTTGTTTCTTCTGACTTACTCATAATTTCATTCTAGTTCTAATTTATTTTGTGCTCATCTCCTGTCGTTTCTTGTTCCATTTTCCGGGTTACAACTCTGAACGAGTTGGAAACACTTTTAGTCCTCTAATCTGCCATTTGAATTAGAAAATTACGATGCTATTGTCGTTATGAAAGTACATAAGGTGGTGCACTGGTGCGTACGGTTTAATTACCCATTACTAATTCTTAATATTGTGTTATTCCCTACGAATCTTTTTTACCACTCACTTAATAAGGTTTGGCATTTCCAACGAATATGTTCCTTCACTCAACTACACGAAACAAAGGAAAAAGAATACATTGCCAGAAAAATCAATCACGGAAAGAGAATTGGAAAGTTTCAAAAATTGAAACGGAACCTTATGGTTTTGTTTGTGGTTTAATTATATATATTTTTTCTTTTTCTACTAGCTAGCTTACGTTACTGAACCGTATTGTTGAAAGTGTCACGGACATCCATGTACATAGTGATGGAACTGTTTGACCCAAAACTGTATGAGGCATGTGGCATGTAGCTTTTGCAACATCATAGAAGCCCAACATGGGCTTTAAGAATTAAGATTCGTGTGGTTCGCACATTCCCAGCCACAACCATCAGAATGACACGCGCGCGCAGGGTGAGTGACACGTGGGCCAATGGACCATCTGGTTCTGTCGGAAAGCTTACCCTGCAATACGATGCCATCGCTTTCGGGCCCCGCTTCAATTGACCCCAGAGTTTAAAATATTAATCACCATGTGATGATTCCTTAAAATCCTCACTAGTTTCGGATTAGTATTTCATTAGACTAATTTTATTCGATACTATGCTAATATAATAATGAGCTTAAGTAAATATCCTAACGTCCACTAATTTGACATTTTCTTTTTGTAATGAAAAAGCTGAATGTTAAAATTTTAGTTGTCTTCAAACACGCGCATACTTAATGCCAAGATTGATTTGTGTGATATTTTTCATTTAATTAATGATTTTAAGTTAAAAATTTATGTACGCAGTTATATTAAGTAGTTAGAAATAGTAATCATACTTGATCTAAACAAGATTGCATCATCATATAAGATACTTGTTTGTACCCAAACAAATATTTATTACCTTATAAAACAAAACTTATCCATTGTTTGATTTATGGAAATAGGAGGAAAAATAAAATAAAGAGAGGAGCAGTATGATATAATCAAATTTTATTATTTTTATAGGAAAAATAAAAAGTATAAAGTTTTTTTTTTGTTTTTTTAAACCAACAATTGAAATATTATATCTTGCATATCAGTGCATGTTTTTCATTCAATTGCATTTTATATCTTATTTTTCACGCAGGAATGATTAGATTACATGATGTTATTCTTTTTTTAAAAAAATTTACATGATATTAGCTCAACTAGTAAAAATTTAATAGTATTTGATAACTAATGTAAAAATGTTTGCGGAAATGATGTTTTAGTTATCATTATATTACTAAAAGTAGTCGCCATACTTGTTGAAGTAGTTTGTTTCAAGCAAGTAACCATTGAGTTTCGGGCACCATTGTCTCAGCTTTTAGTGTCAATATCATTAAATTTAAGAGTTGTTGGATATGCCATTTTTTTTTATGTTATTCAAATTTACTTGTTTTTAGTTTTCTACGATTGTTCTCTTATTCTCCATTGTTTGTTTTGTATATTTTACTTGTACTTCTTTATTTTTATTTTACATGTTTTTTTTTCCTTATTTTGATTTTCTGTTTTAAACTTCTCTCTCCTATCGACTCCATATTTATGAGGTAGCATATATATTGTGATTAAAAAAAAGCTATTAAGCCATGGATACTCTTGAAAGTGTATTAGGAGGAGCAATTTAGAGCAATGTCAATCCAATCAACATAGTCAGCATGTTAGTTCTGTGGTGAAAATCATGAAACCAATTATTATGAATCATAATCTAGCTAGCATTTCTACCTTTGAGAATGTCTTTATAGATTTCATTGAAGTCAACCAAAGTTGTTTTTAAGAACCTAGCAAAGCTTCAATCAAGAATCTTGAAATTCAAGTTGGGCAATTAGTGGAACAAATTGCTGGGAAACAATATTTTTGAACATCCTATGACCAAAGACGATGAAAGTTAAACAAAAGAGGTAATTAAGATACATAATAAGAACATTTAACAAGAGCATATATACTTCAACAGAAAAATATGAAAGAAAAGGAACAAAAAATTAAGGAGTGGACAGTAAAGTTGGAGGAATATTTGAGGTTATAGATTCAACACAAAAGGTCTTCTACATGTCAAGATTACTCTCCATCAATCAACTGACAAGGAAGAGAGTTATATCAAACATAATAAGTTCTTAGACGTCCTCATGGCCTTGTCCATTAGCACCTTCCTTGCAAAAATATGAAAACCACTCGTTTGTATTTAAGCTTTATGGAATTTATAACTAAAAACCGAAAGTGAATAGAGGATGCATGCATTAATTCCTTGTGTCTACATATCTTCTAGAGAAATACTTAACACATTAACTCAAGATATTTTTCCCTTTACCTTTGGTTTTTAATTCATGTAGTTAATTTAGTTTGTCTTAAAAATTTAACTCCACTTTGTTTTGGTGCAGGGAAAACATAGAAAGGTGAACCGATTGCAGATGCTATGAAAACCCAATGCTGGAAATTAATAATCAAAATCAGTAATGTTTAGTTTCAATGTTCTAAATTTGTAAGTATTATATTTATTGCTGAATTTCAATATGAAGTGAAACTAGACTTATAAATGCATTTATTTTATTATTTAATATATCATATAAAATCTATAACATCTATGATGCGAAATTAAACCGACGAGATCCAACAAAACTACAAAGACATGTAGACAAAACGTTACGGTACAGTAGTAGGAGAGGAAGGAAGAAGGGGGGGCATGCACAATCACAATCACAGATCAGTGCGTGAATTTCACAGGTTAAGTGACGTTGTGTACTATATACATGCTCTAATGATTTTAAGAAAAGATTCTAGTAATGCAAAACGTGTACGAGCATGGAGTGTCGTTTATGCTCCCATGATTGGTCGCATATATATACTAGCTAGATCCATCAGGTAGTAGAAATAGAATTGTAGAAATGCAAAGACGGGTCACGCATTTTTCTCTCTTTTTTGTCCTTAATTTCCAATTTCGTTGTTGCAACTTGCAACAATTTCTCCCCTTGCTTGCCAAATTGGTTTTTTACTCGAACCGTGTCATACACAGGTTCGATACCATACATCCATGCCTGATGATGTCTAATTGTCTACCACTATATTTGCTGAATATATACTTAATAGTATCAATTAAGCTTCATTATATAATAATTAAAAACAAGCTTTAAGCTTTAATATTTGGTTTCTTATACTGCAGACGACCATAAGACTCCGATTTGATAGTCTTTTGTGAAATTTACTGCTAAAGGGAATTGAATATTTTTTATTTTTTTATTTTATATATCGTTAAGTTAGTTAAATGAGGTGGCTAAAAGATCGACATAGTTGGTTCAACATATTTTTTCTCTCTATCTTTTTATTTTATATTTTATATTTTAGGTTAGCATGATATTGATTTGTGGTGGAGAGTATCTCTTTATTAATAAATAATATTTATCGAAAAATTTATCTAATCATTTTTGGTTGAATCTCTTATTTCAATCATTTTTTTTATTTACAAAAACTCAAGTTGAAGACCTTGCTCACTTTCATTGGGACTAATGATATGTTGGCCTTTTAATTTTCTTATTTACGATTTTATCTAATGTTATCAAATGTCTTAATTTGCTTATGTTTATTATGTAATTATTATTATTATTTTAGATAAAGAAATTAATTAAATGTAAATTGATAACTATATAAAAATTAAACATTTTAAATAAAATAAATAATTAGTTATTAAAAATCAAGAAATTATCATGCATTAGTATAAAATTAAATATTTATACACAATAAATAAAAAACCCTTGAGCATATAGTAATTTATTTATTTTTATTATAACCGGATGACCTGGATTGGCTAATTTTTTTTTCAAAAGTTGAAGAAAACCTATTTAATCAAATATAATTTGTTTGGATTTGATTTTACCCTAAATCCAAACCAATTCAATTCGTAGATATCAGCAGTAATTCAAGTAATCACCAGAGAGTTTGATTACGCAAAGGGTGTATTAACAAAGTTTGCGTAAGAATTTTTTTTTAGTCGTTTGTATAAGAATTAAGATTATGAATGATTTATGATAGAAAAATATTTTAGATTTTTTAATACATGCTGGTAAGCAAGTGTATGTACGTAATTACAAAAATGTTTTAAATAATTTGAATAGAAAGGATTCAAATAATTTATTACAAAAATTTAGATTCTTATCGAAGTAATTTCTTTTGTAGAAATACTCATAATAATACCATTAAAATTTATAACATGTCTTAAATTTAATAAGAAAATTTTCTATAATAAAACCTAGGAGACTTTTATTTCTTCTTCTTCCTCTCTCGCTTTATTTTCTACTACTCACTAAGAGATTTTGAGAAGGTTATCTTTACTTGCTCTTTGTTCCTCTTATTTACTCCAAGATTTATATATATATATATATATATATATATATATATAAAAGTCATGAGAGGGTTCTATATCAATTCTAAAACTGATGTAGAGTGTCATGAAAAAATGATCACTTTTTACATTGATTTATAATTCAATTATCATAAAAATTGATCACTTTTAACATCAATTAAGATACTAATCAATACAAAAATAAGTTTTTTTTTAATATTATTTATGTTTTAGCTTCATCTCAAGTTGCATATAATTATACACATGTCTGTGTTATGTTACAAGAATAAAAGAAAAATGTGTTACTATTACAAGAATAAAAACTTTTTTAAGACAGATTATTAAAAATGATTTTTAAACACTTTTTATTTAAAAAATATATATCTAATTAAAGTTTTCTAACATTGATGATTAGGAATATCAAGTCAAGTTGAGTGGAAGAAATTGATCTCTTACAATATATATTCACCCTAACTTAATAAAAAGTATTAAGTACCTCTTCGGTAAAAAATATATATATATATTAAGCATCTTCTATTAAATACTTTAAATAATTAAAAGGGTAAATATTGACTTATTTTAAAGTATTTTATACAACAAATATATTTTATAACATTTTAAAAAATGTTTGTTGATGGATAAGAAAATGATAGAGATTCTTGTAAATTAATAAAGGGATGGCGTTGAAAGGCAAAGGTTGTAAGGGTCCCTATGGTAAGTGGGCCACACGAAATTATTGTAACCCTTACGAGCAGCCCCCTTCATCTCTTCTAGTCTTTCTACTATCTGCCCTCTCCACGTGCGTTCTCACTGGGCCCCACCTTCCATCTGGATAAACATCACCTTACCATTTTTTTAAAATATATATTTCTTCACCAGCTGCCAATTTTCTTTTTGTGCGCCGTGTTATTTTCATGCGGGAACCAAAAATCTTTATAACACCAATATTCAAAGCATTCAACTTTTTAGTAAGTTGCTAGTATTTTAAAAAATAAATAAATATTTCTTCTATAAAATTGACAAAAAAAACCTAAAATTCTCAGATTCCAAGCACGGACCTGGTCATGCTCCGTTCCTTCCGATTCTCTCATTACTAATCAATGACACATGTATTGTAAGTATGGGTAATCCAAACATGGATTGAGTTCACTAGAGAGCACTAATTTTCCACCAAAATACTGGATTGATCTTTATATTAAACTAAAAAAGAAAATATTTATCATAAACATAATAAGAGAATATAAAAAAATTCATATAATATAATTTTATGCATTTCAATAAAAATATTTTTTTAAAATTTTTTTAATTAATATCTTAAAAGTACTAATTAAATTTGTCTATATTTAAAGTAGTTTATCATGTTTCAAGTAAGATTATTTTTAATTTCATCTATGAAAAGCAAAAAAGGTGTCCGTATTTTCAATTTACATAGAAAATACATATAAAATATAACTAATGTAAAATAACTCGAAATTTTACAAATAATGTGTATTATCTCTTATCAAATAATGAGCTAAGAAATATAATCACTAAAGAGAATACATTTGACTTTAATGCATAAGAATACACAACAACTACAAGTCCAATAATTTTTTGCGGACACGGCACAATTTATTTTTTTTACAATATAACTTCTATAAAATCTATTATGGAATATAATTTTAGTTTAACTTTTTATAATTGATCGCTAGTATTCTTCGGAATCTTTTAAAATTACGCAATATGGCCGTCTTGTCTCTCATGCTTTTGGCCACTTTGTTTATTTTTGAAGGGTTAGACGATGATCATTAATAATAAGAAGAAAAAAAGGGGTTGGATGCTACTAGTTGTAAGTTGTGCTAGGAAATGGTTGGGACGATGGGTGGAAGACGTAGAAGTAAGTAACTAGAAAAGTTTGGGCCAGAGTGAACACAGCTCAATTATTTAATTTGAGGAATTAATAATTCCACAATACATGCTTGGGGTTCCTCATTCACCGGACAAGGTTCAGCATAAAACCTTTGGCTTGTCTACCAAAAGACAAGTTGTTAGATTCAAATCTGGGCCACACACTCCTCCTCCTCCTTCTATCTTAACGCGTTCAAACGCCATTTATTTTTTAAAACTACTACTATACTTCTACCATTCAAATAATTGAGACGGAAAATGTTTTAAATGTCCCCTTCTACTGTATTGATACTATATAGTATTATTTTATGGAACTAAAATAATCAACCACACACCAACTTTTACCATATAATTTATACTCAGCTCAGATCTCATAGGCCTTCACAACTTTCTCCTTTTCAAAGAGAGAACTTCATTAGACATGATATAAACATATATAGGAGATTCCGTGCGAGTGAGGAACACGCAAAAAAAAAAAAAAGTCTCGAACTGCTTACAAAAAGTTGTTATGCTACTACATGACGAGGTAGTTTGATTTATATAAGGTAAAGTGACCCTAGAAAATGGAGGTAACCTTCGAAGTAGTTATAAGAAACAACGAGGAAAACAAAAGCCAATTATCTATGAAAATTGAAAAGGCAGCCACGGATAGTGAAAGACGTAGGTTAGTGCCTTAAAATTAGGGTTTGAACGTGCAAGACACGAGGGACCACGTGGGGGTCTCCGGTGTGCGTTCAAGGAAGCTTTGTTTAGGTTTTGGGCTTCTACTTATTTATCGAGGTCGACCCTGCTTTTTACGTGTTTGTTTTACCAATAATAATTATTTGATTAAGATCCATGCCATGCGTATTCTTTTCAAAGTAAGTGATTTTTATATTTGTGATGGGCTTAGTAAAAAACTGTAAGGATAAACTTGGATTTTAGTAGCGGCTCACGTGCTTGTCTTATCCTTAAACAACGTGCTCCTTTTCTTTTCCACAATTTTCTAATCCCCAAACTTTGAGCCTCCAATTGTAATCTCTAATTTTTGGTTTTGGGTCAATGAGAATGAGCAATTCAAGGTAAGCATAGTTTGAAGAATCAATGCTAATGTCCGTGGGCTCTTCGAAAAGAAGGTTGGATTGCATAATGCCCAAAATTTTGGAATTTGTTTGGTGAGACAACTTGCTCCTGTGCAATGCATATATTAGTATTACATAAACATTTTATTCAAACTGCATGAATGAATGCATAAACGAACTACTCCAGAACAGAGAGATTAGTACTTAGTAGTAGTATTAATTCAATATACTGTAGCTAATAAGAAGTTCTTTTTTTATTAGTATTATTAAAGCTAATAAGAAGTTCTATTAGGTCGTAACGCTAAGGCTTATTTATCCAGAGCAGAGAACGATCTGTGAGCCTAAGATATCCCTACAAAAATTAAATTAGTGATGCAATAATTTGTATGTAATTTTTAAATTGTTTATTATTAAATTTTTTGTTATCCTAATATTAGTGATGAAAAAGCTCTTTCGTCATTAAATTGGTCACTAATAACGTATTGATTACATTGATTTTAGAAAATTGCATCTTAGTATAATGAATGAATCCTAAGAACAATGAAACTATTTTCTGTAAAAAAAACAACGAAACGATTTATTCTCTCATTTTGGTACCATTCTAGTCTGGATATTTTTTTCCTTAAATTTTATATTGTATTTATTCTTTAAATTGAGTTGAAGACATGATTCTGCATGTTCTGCTAAAAAAAACTATTCCAAAACATTGTGAATTGTATCTCTGTACTTAGAACTGTTACACATGCATGCTTGTACAGCAAATTCTGTTTTAGAAATATTGTTTTTCCCATATATATACGTCACGTGGTGCAGTACTAATATTTTAGAAGGAGTTGTATTCCCAGCTTCATCAAACTATTTTCCATGTCTTACGTGTGCCAGTTCAGTTTGTATCTACATGGCCCAATAACGCCAGTCCAACAATTTTTTTTTTATTTCTCCATTTTTTCCCACTTCATTGATTGAAAATTAAAAATATATGATACCGATATGACCATATTAGTGATTTTACAAGCTTTCAAACATATATATATATATATAATACTCAAACTTTGAAAACTTTCTTCATAAATTTAAGTCAGTATGACATGTTGGTTGATTTTCTTAATTTTAAATATTCATATTTAATTTTAATATTTTTAATTCATATTTTTATTTACCATAATTAATTTTAATATTGAAATATTTTTTTTTGTTTTATTAGTTTGTTTTAAAAAAGATACATTAAAACATTTCATCTATTCAAAATGTAAATAATGAGTCTGAATATGACTATATAAATACTGATAGTGTAAAAGAATAAGTACAGAAATTACTATCCAAAAAATATAATTTCATAAATTTTAATATTATACTTAAACATTACCCATTCTCATCCCTAACTCTTGCAATGTTATCTTTTTTTTTTCAGCAATTATTTTTTCTTTTCATTTTATTGGTTGAAAACTTAAAAATATATATGATGTATGATACAGGTATACAGTGAACATAGCAGCTTCCAAACCTTTCTTTATGTGAGTCGAGCACCTTATTGCGCGTGCTGAGTTGTAAAACCACAACGTTTGAATCAGAACTTTTCTTTCTCTTTTTTTAATAAAACAAAACTTTTGAATTCGGACCCATGCATAATATTAGGTTTATTGTGCTTGCAAAGAAATTTCTAAATCTGAACCTTGATAAAAAAAATTGATAGAATACTAAAATAGTGTTTAAATAGTTCAGAAGAATTCATTAGTAGTTCCCTTAAAAAATAAAAAAGAATTCATTAGTAGTGATTTATTAATTTCAGCTGACTTCTGCCGAGAATTAATGATAACAGTATGAAAAGTTTTTGCTTATCGTGCTCAATTCTCTATCACTTCAAATCTAATATTGAAATATTTTTCCGACATTCAATCAGATAAAAAAATTAAAACAAGAAAATATAATAATCTTTTGAACTCTCATTGAAATTATGTTTGGATGGGAATTAAAATGAAATAAACTGAAACACAACAGAATTCATAATTACAATTTACATCACTTTTCTGTGTGTGGGTGTAAAGACTAGAAATAGAAAGATAAGAAAAGAAAGACCAAGCACAAAATGGTAGGCAGGACTAGCACATCAGCGATGCAATGTAAGTACAAGATAAGATCACCAAAGGCTAAAGCATGCTACTGTATATACCCGAATCTATCATAGGTACGAAGAAGACTGAACAGCTCAACAGGAACACACTCTCCACTATTTTTGTTTAACTACCTATACAAAATTAATTCCTATTTAGATAAAGATGAATATGGGATCATTTCTTTATGAGTTAAACTCTTTTAAACTTTGAATTCTTAAAGTATTTTTTAAATTACTTATAGAACCTTTCGAGATTAAAAATTTGAAAAAGTGTTTAATACACTTTGGAATTAAATTTTCAAAAAATATTTTAATAAATTTTGAAATTAAATTTTTCAATATGATTTCAAACCATTTCTGAAATTCGATATGATTAATTTTGGAGTAACAATTAAAAAATAAGATATAGGACCATTAGCCGAAAAATAAAGTAGTACAAAATGAAAATTTCAAGCTATTAGAACGCTCTTAGCTAGAAGCCGAAAACTGAAGCCCATTGCACCAAATAGGGTGGAGAATTTGGCCCGTGTATAATGCGTCTACTCAATCCGTCCCAGTAAAGGTGGATGGGCCCATTATACTTCAAACAAGTTTCGTTTACTTTTTTTTTTCCAGCAATTATAATTACGAATTGACTAATCCATAAGTTAATGGGAATGTCAAAATATTTTTTTAGGCTTCTGGATTTGTTCTGAAAATATCCTAGCATTATTTTGGATTAAGTAATTTGGAATCCATGTTGTTTTCTGGATTACTAAGTTCGAAATAAAGCTATGATATTTTTGGAACAGTTACTCAAGAAGTTGATAGTATTATTCCGGATTAAGTAATTTGGATTATTCAATTTTAAATAATGTTAGAAAGGTACTGAATTTGGTGTTTTGGAACATTTTTAGCCAATAACACTTTGAAAAACTGGTTTGGATTTAGGCACGACTTCATGCTTGTCCAAATTCTCCACAAACCAGACTTCAACCAATAACAACAACAAGAATCCAAGAAAGACGCAAAACAATATTTGTCCATTCACTTTTCTTATGGGGTGCAGATAGCAAAATTTGGGTAGAAGAAGTAACGGCTTTGTCTCCTTATGTATACTTTCACCAACCCTTTCCTACCATGTTTTCGGACTTCTGTTTCATGCAACTCCCAGTTGCTTCCTATACTTCCTTTTTTATTTTTGGAATGACCAATTCAAAATGCATCCTTTTTCTGGTTTCTGAAATAACCAATAGAAAAAATATTTGGGAAAGGTTGCAGGAAGCAACAGTCTCTTTTGGGCCACTTGATCCGTAATTGCTCAGTTGTGTTAGCAGAGCCCGTCCAATTTAGAACTCAAGTTAACACTTTTGTTGTCCAAAACATTTTCAACCAAAGCGTGAGAACAAAATAAAGTCACTGGTGTTATTTTCTACTTTCCAAAGGAAAACTGTTTGATTTAAGACTATAAAGAAGTTACAGCAAGACGTTGCAAAGCTTGAATTAAGGCAGAGTCATTTCTAATCCATGGAAGATGATAAATGTCATCACTAGTTACATGTAACTACAAAAATTCTATTAAGTACCAGTAAAAGAAATGCTTTTTAACTCTCGTCAAATTTGAGGGTGTTTTCTCCTCTTTTTCTTGAGGTATATTATTCTATTCACTACTTTGTTAATATTGTGAAAGAGAAAACAAAATTTTCTAGATTTCTTTGTAATTAATATTTGTGTGTGTGTATATATATATATATATAGAGCACATCAAATATATTTCTCATGAATTTTGCCTTAAAAATTCTGGTAATTTGAAGCAAGCTTTGGATGTGGACAACATTAATGTCATTAAGGATCTGAATTCATTGTACCTTAGTAGATGAATCATTGTAAGACTTGATCGCTTTCATATTTACCTTTTTTTTGGGTACTATACATAGAGGCCAAAGAAACTGTTTTGGTGTACAAGAGTCTAGGACTTTGTTTGAATTTTCCAAATTCTCCTGCCACTAGACCGATCCTAGTGGTTGGTTGAAGAAACTCTTTGAGCACAAGCTATCAAAATATTGTTACGTAAAAAAAATAAAAATTAAAAGCTTGAACACCCAGTTTGCAACTTAGAAATATTAATTATGCTTGTAAAACTAACAAAAAGAAGAAAAAAAAGCACAACTGTATATGTATATTTATTGTGCTCTTGGAAAGGGTGAAAATGGGAGGAATGGATGGAAACGAGTGAAAATTGACAATGAACCAAACAAAGCATGCATGCATCATTTCCAAGATACACTGTCAATTTTTACTCATTCCTCTCTACTTATTCGGTCTTCATCGATCTCTACTCTCTACGATTAAAATATACATATATGTAAACATTATGTTGGTGTAAACTACCACAAGAAATTACTAAGTTCAGAAGGGGTTTGCGAGTCTTCAAGTTCATTTGATGGCGAGTGCACGTGTCTCCCTTCATATGTGGTTATCACCATCCTTGGATCCTCTGCCAAGCGCTCCACGCGTTTCTTTACTCGACAGTTATCTTGTGTGCAACGGTAGTAGCTTCTACACATGCAGTGTAACCAAAACGCATCATTAGAGAATTTTATATATACTGTACTTGTAGAGGCAGTATATATAATTATAACTTTGACAGGATTAAATAATCATCATTATACGTAACTTTGAGATTTTTTTAAAATGTCAATGAATGAAGCCGCAAACAGTTTTTTTTTAATTATTACTTTGTTTATTATGTATGAATTTAAAGCATATGAACCCCTCAAATAGATGAAATTTACTCATCACTTTTTAAAAGTTACTACTTAGTCTATGTTTAAAAAATATATGCATTCAGCATTGCTACATAAAATTTTTATAGTTCTGGCCCCACAATTACCGTTAACCTGTCTCCAACCAAGCCTTTTGGGTCTATCTGGTCAGTCCTTCCAGCGAAAAAGAAGTTTATAATTTCTGCAACATGTTGCACTATAAATAAGTTTAGATCTTTTTACATAAATATGTTAGAGGCTAAAGTAGAATCTTTGAAATGATGCAATTTTGAAGGGTTGGTTTAAACTCTCGGCATTGCTTTGCATCAAATTAACAAGATCAAGTTTCTCCTTAATTAGGCCATTTACGAGTACATATATACTCGTATATTTTTAATTAGCTTGGTATATTCGACAATTCATTTCCCTAAAGTGCTCTAGTACTAATCAAGGCAGAGAATAAGCAGATAGACACTCGATCGCCATTAGGATATTCCTATCTAGTTCATAGTTTGTAAATTCTCCTAGCCAGTGTGTGTGTGTAATATACAATTTTGAACCTAACATAAGGTTCCAGAGGCCCTCAAAACTAGCTAGCTAGTTAGCTTCATCGCAATGGCTTTACTATTTTTTCAAATCCTTTTTTTGAATAATAACTGATACTTTGCAAATTGATAGTTAATTAGTTCCCAGAAAACAGCACCCTTTTATAAGAGAGATGTTTATGACTTTGTGTACATCAATTGACAAAATTTTCAACCTCCCAGTTGCAATGTCAAACACCATGATTAAAAATGATAACCACAGTATGAATAAATGTCACAAAATTTTGCGGCATCCCTTTGTTGTAATTAATTACCCCGTCGAAAAATCGACGACGTAATTGAGTGTGAAATCATTGTTGAGCAAATATTCATGATAAAATCAGCATCCAAATATCAACATTGTTTTTTTGCAATAAAAAAGGCACAATAAGTCCTCTATATTTGTATATTAATTTTATGTTTCTACACAGCAAAGCATTCCTCAAGACACGAAAATCCTATGAAGGGATGGATGTCTGTGGGGAAAAACTTTAGTACAGACCTAGAGTAGCAATTCCATCAAAGTGTAAAAAAAGCTGTATTTTTGTACTTAAACATACCATAACATACATCTGAGATAAGTTCTATTTAGTTCTCTCTTTTTCTTTTCTTTTTGGTGTAAACAGCTTTGTGTTTTTGTGATCATATACATACCATAACATCTAAGAGTTATTTAGTTCTATAACATTGGCAGATTTACATCCTCTACTTTACAAAAAAAAGAAAGAAGAAAGAAAAAAACGATTTGCAGTTAACCCCCACAAAACATAATTAAAGTGAAATCTATATAGCTTTAATATGATTAATGATTATAATCATGTCAGCTAACCCAAATTAAGCCTTCCCAAAACCAGTAGTGAGCCAAATATTCAATTCTGATAAAAGTGTGAAACAATGATGAGAGGGGTCGAGAGGTTGGAAAGAAAGAGCGGGAGATCAGAGAGAGAGAGAGAGCATATCGGATTTAAACAAATATGCTTTCACCTTTTGTTAATCTATATGCAGTCACTCACTAATGAAGCCAAAACAGAAAAGAGAGAAAATTTTGAATTAAGGGGGTATACCTCGGGTGTTGTGTGTTCTTTACCACTTTCTGTCCGTACTTCCTCCACTTGTAGCCATCATCCAACACATCTACATCGCTCATAGTCTTGAAGCAAAACCTTGGCTCCCTCACCTTTCTCCTTGCTTTCATTTTCTTCATCTTCATGGCAGAAACCCCTAGATGATGATTATCATCTCCTCCAATTCTTTTACCCATCAAACAATCGCTTACTTCTTCCCATGCCCTAAATTCATAGGATGATATATATGCAACCATATATATATATATATATGAGACCTATCTCTTTATAAATCTTATCATAAAACAAAATGATTTGACTCCTCTCCCATGGTTTTGAAAACGAGGATATATAACAAGTATTGTTAAGTGATGAGTCATACAATTACTTATAAAACCAAAATGGCTAACTAACATGCATGATGAGATGTGATAATTAAATAACAGTTAATTTTCTCACCATGAATTCACTCTGGATCTGTTCAAGGAAAGGAGTTGGCCTCCTCCTCCAGCTAGCAAATTTGAAGTGAGATCTTCTCGTGGTCTTTGAACTGCGGTTGAAAGTAGGGTTTCAGAAAAACTTGTAGCAGATGAAAGTGAAGGAGCTATTGCACTGATGGATTTCAAAGTGCCTGTTTGGCAACCCAAAGGAGGGTATGTTTGGTTTGGTGGGAAAGGAATATTGAACAACCCCATCTGCGTAGGGATCTGATCTTGCTCTTCAAACAAGCTATGGTTAACATTAGTTTGGGATGTTGTTGACATCATTTCTTGATTATCTTCTCTACCCTTTGAGATCGATCCAACACACTCTCTAGCTATCTATCTCCCTTACTTAAACTAAGAGAAGATCATTGTAACAATAACAAGACAAAAGTGGTTAGTTCCCTTTACCGAAACGAAAGAGGGTTTCTCTCGAACTTTGGCGACGAGGTTACACCATGATCTGGAAGTATGTCTTATAACGACGTAGTTCAACCAACTTTCCCTTTTCTTTTTGGCTGTCTTTACTTGCTTTAAAGAATATATGTCAATTTCTAATAAATTCTTTCACGTCTCGTGTGGAGATTCATTAACTAGATAAATCCCGAAATAGGAAAAATAAATAATAAAAAAATAATAATAAATACATAGTTGGGTAGGGCAGAATGTTGAAAAAGGAAGTGGAAGAATATGCAAAAGGTGAGACTATAGTAACAATTCAATCTGACCTTGTGGTTTGCTTCAAATGATAATGGTACTGTTTGTCCTATAAAGCTTGGAAATTCCATGTCCTTCGTGGTTAGTGGAACTTCACTGTGACATGGAAGTCAACAATACAAGACAAATGAAAAAAAAATGTATAATCTTTATTTTTTTACGCCCTAACTTTTATATGAACCTACATTTTTTAAATTATATTATATTTCTTACATTTATTGCTTTTTCTGATCTTTCTTTTTTTTTTAATTTTCTCTTTTTTCATGTAAATACGATGTGAATTAATTTTTCATCCAAAATTATGAAACTTTCATGCAACAACCCCGTCACTGTAGATAATAATTATAATATGGGCAAAAGCAAAACTTGTTGAGTGCACAATAATAGAACGAGAGATACATAATCAAGTGTGAGTAAAAAATATCATTCGCCAATTCACCATGAATCTCTCAAAAGAAAAGAAAAAAGTAAAAAAGAGAGCGGATGAACTTATATCTTTTCCGCTTTGTAGGGTTACATTTTATATCTTTTATTATACACATGTGATCTCTTTCGGGGCACCATATATTATAAAAGAAATATCAGAGGACAATGATGATGAATCTTGGGCGCAAATCCATCACACACTCTCTGCATCGGCCGGGAAGATATCATTATGATGGATGAAAGAGGCCCTTTTTGACTTTTTTGCAGCAAAAAAGCTAATTGCCTTTCTCATGTGCCTTTTGTTATTTAACTTTCTAAAACTCGAACTAACCCACATCAATCCACCAACCTTTTCCCTCAAATTCCTCCAGAACAACCTTATAATATAGTTATCATCTCTTGAATTAATTGTGTAACATTCATTATTAACTTTATATTTTGTATGCCTAAACTTTACGTGGACCAATGTGGCGATTGAAAGCATAGTTTTCTCTACCCGGTTGAAAATTACCCACAATTCAATAATTATGTGTTCTTTTTTTGTACTTTATCTAGTTGCTTAACTAAGCACTAAATGATGAACTTCATTTGTAGAAATTAATGAATGAAATAAAAAGTAGCTGTTGAGTAATAATTTATACAGTGAAAGATTATATATATGATTGATGCAATCCATGAACAATTGATTATATGTATGCATTTAGAGTGAAAATCCTTAATTTGTTTTATTTGTCAGTAATGCTTGATACCCACTCTATTCGAAGGTGGGTTGGAAGATATATATAATAGGAGAAATTATATTATCCCAATTTTAATCATAAACTTACCATTATTTTTCCTGTGATAGTAAAAATGAGCTCTTAATAATAATTAAGTAGTTAATTATGTGACTTAGTTTGATTTTAGTTTTAGTGTTTTTGGTTGTTTATTTTATTTTTTGTAACAATATTTAATTAAATGTATCATTAAAAATCATTTTAATTAATTTTGACATGTTAAGTATTTTTTTATGATATAGAAAAATTTAAATTTTTACTCTTTATTTTCGTTATTAATGTTACCATTTTATTTATAATTTATAATGTAAGGGTTTCTTCTCAAGGTAATATTACATGCAATAATTTAATAATGTTATTAATTAATTGTTTCAAGGAAATTTTACTGTATAAAAATATAGATAAATTCTCTCTTCAAGTCAAGACAGCATGCATGCCTGAAACTGAAATGTCTTTCTTTCTAAATCTTTTATCTCCTAAATTCAACAAATAATTACAGCTTAATTCGTGTATAACTTGTTAAAAGAGTGTATATCATTATAAATTAATTTATACAAGCAGCATTCATTTTACACTTTCAAAATATATGTTTAAAGTTCTGCCATTGAATTGAACCGCTTAGCATATAATGGGCATGCTCATAATTCATAAAGTTAATTAAAAAAACAGAAAACGTGAAACGGAAAGAACGTCGCTGTTGAAACGGGTCACCCTTTCGTCAGCTGTGATATCACCAAAATACTTAGCTACTAATACAACTAAGCAATTTTTTTAGCTTAATTTGCTTAATTCTTAATTGCGAGTATCTAATGAACGAAAAATTATATGTGCAATAATATATTAAGATTTCATTTTTTTAAATTACATTATTACTTAAAAGTCACATTTTAAAAGTTTATATGACTTATATGTTTGTATAATTTGTGATAAGTCAACACTTATATATATATAATTCTGCAAGTGTTATTTATGTTGTTTTTCAATTAAAATTGAATTTTCACTTCGAAAATATGCTTAATTTTTTTATTATGAAAATCTTTATTTTGCTATTATCACGGTGAAACTGTCCTTCTAATTGAAGAATAGCACAAATAATGTTTATAAAGCTACATGTAAGTTTTGTGTTTGTGACAAGATAAAATGTTCCATATTTATTTATCCTTCTCTTACAGAAATTTAGGTTCTCTAATTTAATATATCTCTTTTACAAAAAATGCTAGAAACATACGTTTTGTAAAGCTTTTTCGAATATTCTCTTTTATTTGTTAAAATTATTGAGAAACACAATTTTTTAAGTCTCATATCTTTTTAATAATTTTATTTTGTGATTTTTTAATTTTTAATAAACTTTAATCAATAAAAAAGCATGTTGATAATATTTGTCTCTGTTATGTCTATAAATGTATATTAGCATTTTTGCCTATCTGGCTTGAAGCTGAATGATCATGTATTCCTCCACAATTTAGCATCCAAGAATAACCTTTGGATATTAGTCTCTTTGTCTTTTTTTACTAAAGACTGAAGGATTATTTATGTATCGATCCTTAGTTTAAGCACCTTGGTCGAACTTAAATGAAATTAAGGCTTATTCGATCTAGGACCAGTGTGGTTATATATCATTTTCTCTTTACTCGATACCTTTGGGGGATCACGTTGGCCCATAATTGTACTTATTATTTGTCTGTGCTTAGATGTATTCCAAGTACCTATATTTTGTGGTGCCTTTTAACGATTCAATGTTCAAATATCAATAAGGTCTTTCGGTGATTTTACGGGTATCTAATTATCTGCTAAGAATGGATAAACTGCTACCCCGCAAGATCTGACATGACCTGGTGGTCATGTTTTCATAGAGTATATACCCCAAAGGCGATCGAAATCCTAAGGAACACGAGACAATTTTTTAATGCTCCATTCATTTGCTAGCCCTAAATCAGTAAATTATCTCTTGGGGTATTTAGTCATTGAAACATATATGAAAGTAAGAAGAATAAATTTGAACTCATGATAATTTTAAAGTTTTTTTGTATCCCGTGAAAAATATAATATTTCTACTAAATTAATTTTTGAATTTTTTTTTGTCTAATCAATGCACTTTAACATTGATTCTATTTTTAAAATACAAATACAAATTAATTATAACAAAAAATAAATAAATTATATTTTACAATGAATTTGATATAATTTGAAATTACTTATAAAAGTACTAAATGCTTTTCCATTTTTACACTCTAAATAATTAAATTTAATATTTTTATTTTAACTGATTTGGGGAAAATGTTAAAAATGATTGTCAAGGATATATAACTTCACCAGCTAGCCAAGTAAACATGGACGTACGAAGCCACGAAGGAAATAATATGAGAAATGGTATTGCTAGCGTGAGGCTAACGTGCCAATGATGTCATAAGGAGTACGTACCTTAGTAATAGGAATATAAGATGATTAAAGGATTGCATCGTCTACTACTCTCTACAGAAAAACCCCTTGTATATTGATAAATTATGTATGAATTTTAAATGATCATGCTTTTTCCTTTTTCGGATTAAGCCCTGAGTGAGTTAATTGGAGAAAGGGCATGCAGTGGCAAACATGCATCATTTCTTTATGCCACTGCCTATAGGTGGCCATTATAGCATTCGAACTACCACCTACTAATGATTAATCCACATTCTTCTCAATTTATTCTCTCTCTAGCTCTCCCTCCCTCTCTCTCTGTATTCTTTTTTGGCGCATCCTAGCTCTCTGTATTCACAGCCAACGTATATGATAAGTAGATGATTACTTACATACTTTACCAAAAATTAATTAATATCGTCTTTGAACGTAATTTTAATCATGGCATGTTCAAGTAGATGATTATTTTTTTGTCTGTATATATATATATATATATATATATATATATATATATATATATATATATATATATATATATATATATATATATCAGTATGAACCCGTAATTATATATGATATTATTCTTTCTACCTTCGTGCGTGTACGTATAGCACGATTTGTTTTGAGAAGCCAAGGCAACAGATGCATAGCGTTCCTACATGTGATACATATTTTTATCAAGAACACACGATTTGCAATAATTTAGTTGCATGACGAGAAGGAACTTTACTGTTCCGGGAAGGTACAATATTGCAGCTTGTACTTACATAATAGAATATTTATACGATCAATATACTTATTTATTTCCTCCAATCTTGATCTTTTTACATTCTATTTTACAGTCACTTACTTCTCTTTATTTGTCTCTTCTTAATGTTCTGGTCGCATCACCTGCGATCATTATTATTTTCTCTTCGTGTTGTAGAAAAAAATTGGAGAAGAAAAAAGTAAAGAAGAAAAATACCTAAATTGAGATATATTCAATTCGTTTGAAACAGGATGAGAAAAGGAGAGAAAGAAATAAAACTAAAGACTTACGAAAAGTTACTCATAAAATAAAACTTAAAATTTGAAGAAAAAACAGAGAGAAAATGTAATGCACATATAAAATATTCATTATATCTTAAAAAACAAATAAAATATTATAGATTTAATTTCACTTTTTAGTCTCCTTAAATATCAAATACCAATCAAGTCGGAATGAAAATAAACGCAACATTTAAAGAGTGCTAAAAGAGAATTTTGAACTCATAATCATTTATTTTATCACTAAACTAAAAATCACTATGTTTTTTTTTCCATTCAAAGTTACTAAGTTATATTGCTTATTAAACACATGTATAAAAGTATGTTTTGTATAACATTACTGCGTGTGAGAGACCAAAAGTGTACATATATTTTTAAGGTACTAAATAAACAATATTATATAAAAAATATACTTTTCAATACTATATATTTTAATTACTACTATAACTTATTTGCTCTATATTAAATAACTTTTTATATAGAATTTTGTCATTATAGTGTTTTATTTTTTTGAGTAAATGTATTGACAATGTAAAGAGATTTTACATCACGTCATTTAATCATATGTATAATAAATTAATAATAATTTTTAATTGATTCATAATATAAAAAAATCCACATAACAATGCATAGAAATTAAAGTCTTGTTTTTTGTGTCATTAATGAAATATTGTTTTGTACTTTGCGATTTTTTTTGTTAAATATAATGATATTTTTATAATTAATTTTATGCAATAACCTTTTTAATTTAATACTAAAAGGTTATATAATTTTAAAATTAAAAGAAAATATTTTACTGACAAATAGGATATTATTATAACATTATTGATGTGATACTGTTTTAGTGAAATATAAAATAAAAGAGTTTAATTTTTATAAACTATATCGATGTCAAAAACTTACCTTGTTAATCAATAAAAAATTATTGTAAGTGTGAGTTTTATGATGATTGTTGCAAAAGTTACAAAATTTATCATACAAGTTAAATTTTTCCTTTCAAATCACAAGTATTCTTAACTAAAGTCAATTACCTTCAAGGCAGGTAGGATAATTATAAACAAAAAAAAAAATCCTTTCTCTACATATTTAACATAAATACATACTCAAGAATCAATATTCGAATTTGAAGTTATTAGTTAAACTCAATTGATTGACACGTTTTATGGTTCATACATGTTATAGTGCTAATTTGTGATTGACTAATGGTATATAAACTTTAATATTGTCGGTGCAGAACTATTTTATCATATATAAAAATTGAAAAAAGTTATTATTATTAAAATATTTTTTAATATTACAAAATTATATTATAATATAAGAATGAAAATGTCTTTTTACATTTTTTTATTTGACCAAATTAATAAGAAGCAAAAACAACTAAATTTCAGTTTCCTTTATTTCTTACTTTTTTAATTTAAATAACTTAAAGTTAATCTACCTGTAATTTATTTATTTTTTCTTCTCTCAAAAAATTTTCTACCTTATTTCTTCTTGCATTTAAACAAAAATATAAGTCTCTCTCCTCCAAGGATACATACACCCTATTGGGGTTCAAAATTATATATATACTAGCATTAAAATTTAATTAAACTATTGTAAGAAAATAAATAGAAAATGACGTCATTTATTGATAAAAATGTCAAAATGAGTCCGTCCATTACAACTTGTTTCACCTTGTCGTGAACAACTGAGGTTCAACTGGCCCTCTGTTAAAAACATCAACATATCCCGCTTTAAAGGGAATTAACACGTTTAAAAATGAGAAGCATTGTTTGTATAATAATTGTATAACAATAATTTTTTTGTGCTTATCTCTCTCCCACGTATCATTTATTCATAAATGTTTAAAAATTACAAGTGAAAAAACGACAACAGAATTGATGAAATATATATTAAAAAATAAAATTTAAACCTCATGATAAATAAATGAATAACTTAAACTGATATTAAAATGTAATCTTGTCCTACTGGTTATAGAGGAAACGGGTTCAAGAGAGTATTGAATACGTTTGATAAGTCACTTAAATAAAAGAGATTATAAGTTCTAAATTTTAACCTATATATATATATATTTTAGTTTTTGGTGTCTATTTTTATTCATCTGAATTCCAAAAAAAAAAGAATTGTGGTGGAGGAAAGTGAATTGGAATGTCAATCATCTCCAACTGTGTAGAATGATTACAGCACACCCCTTCCGCTCTAGTGTCTGTGTGCGTGGGTTTGCAATTCTTGTCCGTATCTTGTCTCTACAGAGACAACCCATGCCATGCCCTACAGTAACATGCTGCTGTTGTGACAAGACACTGCTCCCTCTATGATTTAATCTTCACATTTCGAAAGAACAACTGAGAATTGTCGTCGTTTTCTGAACTTTTATCCATAAGTATATATTTGTGTCTTCGCACGGCTGATTTGATTACTTTTACTTGTTTAATAACAAAATAAATAATATAATACATATTTATTTTTTAAGATCATTGTTGCAAAAGAATTAATGTTTATGTGATAAGTAAATTATTTTAAAAAAATTCAAATTATATTTTTTTGTGGCCAATAAATACACAAATCTTTGGATAAAAGCAAATACGTACGATGCAAGATTCTGTTTTAAGAAATATGATGTCATGCAAAATAAGAATAATCATAGATGAGATTCAAATTTAGTATATTACCATTATATTAAAAGGATAGACATGATAAACTAATTTTTAATTTAATAGTAATATAACATTATATGATAAATTGATTTAATAAAGACAGGTGAATGGATCAAAGTATTCATTAATTTAAAAAATAAGATTAAAATTACAAAATAAAATAATTAAAAGAGTAAAAGATATTTAAATCTTATCTAAATATATAATTATTTAAAATAAAAAATATAAGTAATGATTGTAAATAGACATAACCATATGATAAGGCTGGGATAGGTATGTTGTTTCACATCCCCATTTTCATCCATCCCCATTTAATAAAATTAAAAACCAAAAAATAAAATAATTCAAATATTAAAAGTTATTTTAGTCTTATTCAAATTTATAATATTCAACAACAAAAAATATATAAGTGATGTTTGTAAATAAACATGACAACATGTCAAGATGATCAGGATGAGTATGAGTATGTCGTTTTCTATCTTCATTTCCACTCTCATCCTTGTCCTTGATCTGAGATGATAAAAATTTGTACTTGCTATCGTCTTCTTAGGTGTATTTGCCATGTTTTTAGTTTTGTCCACTAAAATTGATTACTACTTAAAATAATATATTTGTAGATATTTTTTTGTCTAATTTTAAATTTTAAATTAATTTTAGATGCCATTAAATTGAATAAGTCATAAAAATGCAATACCTTATAACATAAACTCAACCCATTACAATTAAAAAATATAAAGTCCCATTAAAAGATTATAAATATTTGTAGAAAACATAATTAATTATTTAAACCTTTTGAAAATACAGAAAGAGTAAAAGTATTCAAATATACAAAATATATTTAATCATAGTCACACAATTATTTCTTACTTCATTTAAAATATACAGCAAATAATATGAGAAATTGATTTTTAAATTTTTTTAAAAATATTTAACTTACTTTAAATTTAAATATTTTTGTAAATTTTAAATGTGAACAAAATAATAGCATTCAATTATTTTATAATTGTACTCTGAAAAATTATTAATTTTTATAATATTTATAGTTTATAAATTATAATTAAAATTAAAAATAGTTTAATATATCATATTATTCAGTAAGTAGTTTAAAATAATTTTTATATATTTATAAAAAATTAAAAATATTTTTAGGAGATAGAAAAGTTGAAAAGAAATAGAAATTTTGGAGGATTTTTTTAAGAGTAATATAGTTCATAGCAAACCTTCTTTTATTAATAAATAATATAAGCAATAGATAATAGAAGTTATTGTCAACTTAGTGTCTTTGATTCTAATAGATAAATAAAATTAAGCTCAGAAATGAATAAATAAAATTAATTTTAAGCTCTTAAAACAACGTAAAAAGAATACAAGAAAAAAATATAAAAAAGAAATAAAATAAATAAAATAAAAAAAAGAAAGAGAAACTAAAAAGGGAATAAAAGTATTAAATGAGAAAAGGAAAGCAAGAAAATGAAAAATGAAAAAAAGAAAGAAAAAACATAAAAGAAAAAAAAACAAAGACAAAAAATAGTAGAGTAGATGATAAAAGATTGTTTTTCTATATAAAATAGATAGATAATAGTAATGGAATTTAAAAATAAATACAAAAAAAGTAGAAAGAAAGATAAAAAAAAAGGGAGAGAATGTTTTCGCAGGGATATTTTTTTACAAAATGTTGACATGTTCAAGGAGGACATTGTTTTATTATAGTATGTATCGATATAGATGGATAGTATATAGATATTGAATTTAGAAATATTTTTTTATTATAGATAAATAATAAGGAAAAATGAAAGAGAAGACATTAAAAGAAAAAAATCGCACACTATAAAGAAATAAAATATAGAAAAAATTAAATTAGAAAAGAAAAAAAAGGGAAAGAGTAAACGTTAAAAGAAAAAAAAATAAAAATTGACTAGGATAAATAATAAAAAATATTTTTTTCCTATATAAAATAGATAGATGATAAAAGGAAAAATAAAAACAAAAAAATTGCAAAAGAAAAGTGGGAAAAAAAGACAAAAGGAGAGAGAAAGTTTTTGAAGGAAAAAAATATCACCAAAGGACTACACATATTTAAGGAGGTCATTGTTTTATTATAGTATATATAGAAGTATGCAGTTAATAGCGAAGATGATTTCATGTTTTGCTTTTTTTTTTTTTTAATTCACTTCTTCAAATATCCTATGAGTGCCGAACTTGGAAGTTGGAAAACTCAGAATCATGGACATGTTTTTGGATTATTCATGACAGAATAGATTGCTCTTATAATTAGGTATAAAAATAAACATAAAATAAGTTTTTATATAATTTATAATTTCTTATGCATTTTTAGTGTAAAAAACTATACATTGTCTCTCAATAAAATATTATCATTCAACTTTTGAAAATATATGTATTTGGTCCCTCTTTCAACTATATGGTGATAAAAAAATCATGACTAAATATTAAGTTTAAACATGAGAAGGAACTTGCTTGAAAGAATTTTCGAATCTATGAACACGATGAACGATTCTTGTAGGGATGACGATTTTGATGAGCAACAACAACGATTTTCACTGAGTGACAAGACATGCATGCACTTGCACAACAAGATATCGTGAGTCCTCAACCATATGGTAAGATCCAAAATACTTCCTGAACAGGATGATCGAATTTACATATTTTTTATTTCATTTAAAATATGTAGCAAATAATATGAGAAATTGATTTTTAAATTTTTTAGAAAAAGATTTAACTTATTTTAAATTTAAAATACTTCCAGAACAGGATGATCGAATTTACATTTTTTTTAAAAGTTAAAGACTAAATTTATAATTTAAAAATATAAGAATCAAAACTAAATTTAACTAATCCTATGTTTAGTAGAGAGGAAGGAAAATGAGAAAGAAAAAAAAATTAAATTTAAATTGGAAGAAAATTGATAGAAAAGAAATTTTAAAATTTTGTTTTTAAAATCAACTTTCTTATGATTTTTTGTTTTTTTTCTTTCAATTAAACAAAGAAAAAAAATATCCTTATCCACATTTTTTTCATCTTATTTTTTTTTTTCCTTCTATTTTCACTCCTTACAAACTAACCTTAAGAGTTCAAGAAAGAAAGGAAAAAAAAACATTTTTTCCCTACTAAAATATATAGTATATCTCTATTCTCTAGCATTGTTAGAGAAGTGGTAGTATAATTAGTTAGGCTGTAGCTATCTTGCTTATGTACTAAGGTGAGAACAAGCAGATTCATTCAACTCTGCACATTCCCTTCTGCAAAAGAATAAAGTATCACATCAACGAATCATGGTCGTCTAGTTGTCTGAAAATGACTGTTCAGGTAGACCAATAAGGGAGGAGGTGGTGGTGCTGCAGGTGGGGTTACGGTTGCTGCGTCGTCAATTGAGTAGTGAAGTGAGCTTTCTGAACTCTGAAGTGCTACCTAGCCTGACATGCGTGCACGCTCTATATCTTATTACACACCATGTTGCTCTGTTATTTGAGCCGAAACTGATCAATTATTATAATTAACCTAAATGATGTAATCTGAATCTGATATATATGACATATCTGTCACTCGGAGACCAAAGTCATTATTATAAAAGGAAACTTTAGTCATATTTCTATTTGATTTAAGATCTTGTAGTTATACTTAGGATTAGATATTTAGAATATGAAGTTAATTAATTTGGAGTACTAAATAATTAGATATTTAGATGAGATAACTCTAATAACATTATGTTAAAATTGATAGAAATATAATATTTTGCCTGTTGGGTTCAATTCGTTCTCAATTTCAATAAACATGGGCCTACTTCATCATGCAGCTCTGTCCTGCAATTTATTCCACTGCTCCCATAGTCATATCGAGATGCAATCATTGTTTGCTTGTTGACACTACCGTTCGGTTCTGGCTAGGTATATATATGTTTACAAGTTATGTCACGAATTTAGTAAGGATGTGTTAAGATGACTTAATAAAAGAATCGCGAATAACAATTATATCCAAAATCAGTCTGTCCACTTTAATTAATTTATAGTTAATTCATTATTAGTTGGTTTCGCTTTAAAGTTGGTTCTTTTTAACCAGAGTTACCCATTGCCTAATGAATGTGTTTCCACACACGTCCAATATGCGCGTATACTAAAAAAAAATCACATTAAATTAGGTCAATTACATAGAAGCCGTAACCTCTTGCTATATGAAAATATAAAAACAAACACATTAATTTTCAAAAGTGATTTTCTTCCTCTAATCGAGATCTAAAATATTAGTTATTGATTGAAATTACAAAATTTTAGTATCAATAATATTAGAAACATAGGAAAATAATTTGATATTTTTTTACTTATCATGTGATATATATATTGATTTGACTGATAATTAATTTTTATCGGTCAAAACTATTTTTAATCAAATTTCTTCTTGTATAACAGTATTTTTCTCATATACAAATGTCAAATGTGAAATCTTACTTTTTTTTTTTTTTAAGGAACGTGAAACCTTAAATAAGAAATTATCCAAATGAATCTTATATATATACACGCACCGTTGAGTTTCTACTTTAATGCCTAACTGTATTTTGGCAGATTGGTAGTCTTTCACTTATGGAACAAATTATAGTTTCAAAATAAAATAAAAAATATTTTATTAACGCAACAGGAATCATAATTACTTCTTTTAACTTTAACGTTATTTTTTTCGACGGGATTCGTTGGCTATAAAGTGACATATCCTAATGAAACAATGCTTTTCTACAGTAATTAATCCCTTTTACAATGCTTTTTATGTCTCTGTATATAAAATATCCTGACAAAGGTGAAATCTTCAATTCGTCCTCTTTCGGGGTATTTAAATGCGTGCTATGAGAAAAGGTCCCTACCATAAGGGAGAATTATTTTCCCTTAAAGTCTTTGTTATTATTACCTTTTGTTTGTCATTGCAAGCTATCGGGTTTAAAATTTTCTGAATAAGCAATTTTTTTATATTTGACATAATAAGGATTGACATTGAACACAAACAGAATAATATTATATCGTAAACAAATGGCAATCAGACAGGCCTTTATTTTTTCCCCTATCAGAATAAACACTACATATACATATATAACAGATGTCTTTCCAAATTTCGTCAATTTGTTGATTAATTATAGTTATTATAACTACATATATATCTTTCTCCCACTTTCCTCATTTTGAAAAGTAAAGCCATACCTTAACGCGACTTTATAAAAATAAATGTTTTTTACATTATGAAAACAAAGGTTAGTAATGCACTTTTTAGTAAATTTTTTTAAAATATATTTATTTTTAATTGAAATGTATTTAAAAAATACAATATTATATCAGTATTTTTTATTTAATAAGTCTTATTTAGTATTCATAATTTTTAATAATTTTAATCAATAATAAAAAAGTGTTGAAAAATGTATTTTAATGGAGGCTTTTAAGGTACGGAAGGAATATGTCTGCTTGGTTGATATGTTTTTTCTAGCTTTAATTGGCACACATCTGATATTGTAAATCTTCAAATTCCCATTATAACATGTTAGAATAAAATTTTGGTTTATCATATGCTTCAAACCCAAGTTACTAGAAAGATACAGCAAGTCAATTTATATAATGGGTGAGACGACTTGTGTCGAAACGTGAGAGTACGTTCTCTATCACTAACGTACACTTGAAACAAAAATTAAAACACTATCTATTAAATTAAGAAATACAGTACTAAATAAAAATGATTATTTTTTATATAACAAAATAAAAATGGTTATTTTTAAAACCCTGTCTTGCACTAGCAAGTTATTAATTGATCTGATGTATCGCGGCGCGTTTGTAAAAACTGAGTTAAGAAGGATGTTCTCTTATTTGTTGGACTTACAGAATTTATAAATTACCTCAAAAATGATTCTTTTATAACTAAAAGAATCTTAAATTATAATTTTCATCTCTTATAATTTAAAATATGTGATTTTGATTATTTTATTTATAAATTAAGAAAAAGTTTTTTATGTTTAAAACAAGTAATTTTAGTCATTTTATCCTTAAAAATTAAATATTAACTTTGATAAGAAAAAACTATTTACTCAATTTTTAAATTTAAGATATTAAAAGAAAGAGTGATTTTACATTTTACCCAATAGTTTTTTTTTATTTTTTATTTTTATGGGGGAGGGGGAGGGGGGAGTGGGATAAAAGAAAACGGGGTGTCCTTGTCTCCTTGGTCACAAACGCCGACGACTACCGGCGAGTATTTTCCCGGCAAGAACATCGACGTCGACGACATCAACATGACGTCAACTTCAATCACTACCTTTTCCATCTACTCCCAATCCCAACCAAAGTTCCTCAATTTGCTTCAACACCCACTCATTCACACCCGCACCAAACGCACATCAATTTCGTTTCAGCCACCGATAGTTCGCGCCACCCTTTTCTCTACATTCACTTCTTCCCACACCCCTTCCACACCCTCCTCAAATTTCCCATCTGGAAGGGCTTTATCCAAGTTCCTCTCAGAAAAGGTTGCATTTTTCCTCATTGGGTCGTTTCTCTTATCGGGTTGCTTCAGCAAAAGATCTGCCTTCGCAGAAGCAGCTCCTTCCGTGGGTTCTGGCGCAGTGTTGGAGCAGAATATGAATCCCACTGAAGAGAAAAACGAGGAAGAGAAAAGTGAGGAAGAGGTGGAGGAAATGTGGGAGAGCATTTTGGAGAAGGATCCGAAAAATGTTGAGGCTCTGAAGGTGGTTTTGTATGGGAAGATTAGGAAAGGGAAGTCGAAGGAGGCTGTGAAGTTTGTGGAGGATTTGATTGCTGCGGAGCCGAATGAGGTTGAGTGGAGGCTCTTGCTGGCACTTTGTTATGAGACTATGGGGCAATTGAGCAAGGCTAAAAAATTGTTCAGGGAAATCTTGAAGAAGAGGCCTCTTCTAGTTAGAGCTTTGCATGTAATATTTCTCTCTCTCTCTTTTTTCTGGTGGAATTTTGAATGCTTACTCGAAAGTTTGAATCTTGGTTATGATTGGAAAGGTGGGTGGATAGATAGGAATAGGATATGAGTGCTTTGTTTTAGTTAGTCGTATGTTGTTAGTGAGGGGTTAGAAATTTTTGGAAATGTGGCCCAGTTTTAGTTATTTGAAATTTGAATATTGATAAGTATTCTATTGTTATGCTAGTCATCATTCTTGAAGAGTGCACATCATAAAAATTGCTCTTCTGTGGAAAAGATAACTTGTTTTTTGTTCTGTATGCAAATGTGTTAATGATGATTGCAGGTTGGCATTTTATATCTTCCCTAATTTCTTTAGTTTTTATTTCGTGATGTTCATTCACCAGAAGCGTAGAACATTAATGTCAGATTTTTTAGTATTGTTTCCAGAGGTGATGCTTCTATTAGAGGGTAGTGGATTCATATCAATACTCAAAAGCTTTAGTAGATAGATTGGGAAGAGGATTTCTCTGGTGAATATGATGAATATTAGTGGCAGTTATGATAATTTTTAGCCAATTGTTAAAATAACTACTATAACTATATTGTAATGTAACACTTTGGAAGGATTGATTTGGGACTAATTCAAATTAGAGATGAATTACATAAACTTGTCTCAGTCTGGGAAACAAAGGGGAAAATGAAAGAAACTGAAATGAAGAGAAGGCTGATCTTACGTTGCACCAAAGTCAGTTTCCTATGAAACAGAGAGAAAGTAAACAGAAAATAAGAATATACAGTTTTGTATTCTAAATTACACAATATTATTCTTAGAATGCCATCTACAAAAATCAGTTAGGAGAGAACATGTAATGTAACTCTCCATTCATTACTGCCTCTCCTCATTTTTTTTAAACAAAGGTCAAACATTTGACTTTTGCATTTTACCCAAAAAAAAGATCAGGGTCAAGCATTGAAATAGGCTTGAGATAATTGATCAATATACATACCAATGTAGATGACTTGTCTCATAGGAGGGATACCAATTGGCAGTTGCTTTAAGCATATTTATTGCTTATGTATTGTCAATTTGTCATGGTTCTGCAGCTTACCAAGTTCTGTTCAATATTGTGTTTGACTGTATTATTTTCATTTTCTTTTAAAGTGTGTTGGTATTATTATTTGTACTATTTCTGCAGAAAAGGTATATTAGTCATTGTCCTGTGAACCTTGCTTCAACATCTTGTAAGTTATAACAATTAAGTGTGCTGGTATTATTATTTGTTTGGCTTGAAGTTCAAAGAGTTATTGTAACAAGCATCCTGCCATTATTTCTGCGCCATAAATAATATGGATTTTTTTTATTAATATTATTCTGGCCTTATCATTTGCTGTATGCATTCTTTAGGTAGTATTTGATCAGATTAGTTGAAAAATACTTCATTCCAAGAGATATGTTGCATACTTTTAGATTTAGCTTTGGAGGTAGCATGTTAGATGTTTCCTTGACAACTTTTTGTTGCTGATATATTAAAAGAAATATGGTTCCCATATTAATACTGTATTATAATCAAGTTACCATCAAACTTTGTAATGTTTTTACATTTATGACTGAAATGTGTGATACTCTCATTTACAGGGTTTGGCTATGGCGATGCACAAAAATCATGAAGGCCCTGCTGTATTTGAAATGCTAAATAATGCTCAAGAGTTAGCTTCTCGTGAAAATAGAGTTACTGAGGAGAGAAATATAAGAATCTTAATTGCACAAATGCATGTTGTCCAGGTGAACTGTTGATCCATCAGTTTGGGGTGGGGCTGTTTTAAATTGTTCTAGTACCAGACAAGTTTCCTTTCCTCTTTCTCTGCTTATCTGCTACCAATTTAGGATAAACCATAAGCAATATCTTTTAGCCATTAATAACTTAACAAGCATAGCTTTGTGTGCTTTGCAGGGTAATTTGGAGGAGGGCTTAAAAAGATTTCAAGAATTGATTGATCAAAATCCTCGAGATTTTAGGCCTTATATTTGCCAGGTGAGTTTGTCAGCTAGTCAATTACGATTTGTGCATAGTGCATACAATGGTGTACATTGGTTAATCTATGCGACTCGTTCTGAAAAAGTAGGATAGCACCAATGCTTTCTATAGACAAAAGTTCTGTGTATCATAATATTGCCAAAATTTATGTTCATTTGGTTTTATAACTTCAAAATTGGAATATGTTTTATGAGCTCACTCACTTATTAATCCGTTAGATAAAAAGTAAATGACTAAGGTCATAATGTTAGCTCTGCCAGCTGGACTGAAACATCATTGGCTTGGACACTTGGTCCCAAAGTTGGTTCAGTCGAGTCCTTTGATCTCAGTCAATTAGTGAAGTGGGTAAGAAAAGGAGAAAGGGGTAAAAATGAAAAACAAGAACAAAAGTCTGACAAAATGGAAATATTTGACATTTTCTATTAAGTTATAACATTGCTCACATTAAATAGTTTAAGGGGACAACCTAGCAAAATCTAACACTGTCATACTTGATATATCTTGCCATCTCAACAAAGACAATGGACAGCTAAGCAAAATCTAACACTCATAACTTTCATATACAATAGACTGGTTTGTGAACAATTTTTCTTGTAGGGACCCAAATGTAGAGTTATTTCATATGAGGACTAAAACAAAAAAAAAAACTGTCAGGTGTAGGTACTAAGTTTTTAATTTAACAGTATTTTTATTTGAAAAACTTCAGAGTATACATGGGAGAGGACTGAGGAGAGGTTTTCAAGAGACTCTGCAAATTATCCTGTGTCATTATAGTTTGACTGTATATAACAAAAGTTCTTGGGTGTGAAAAGTAAGAAACCCTTGTAAATAGATAACCTAAGCATTAAGGGCTTTCTCCTTTAGCTCGTCTTTTCCTCTCTTTTCTGGGTGCTCTTGTTTAGAGAGAAGGATTAGTTGGATCCCTAAATTCTTTTGCTGTCTTGTGAAGAGTGGAGTTAATAATCTGTTGAACAGAATGCTTTGACTTTAGAGCCCCCCCCGCCCCCTTTCCGCATCTTGTAGTTTTCTCCAATAAACTTCATTTCAGTCATCAGCATTTTCGGCCTTCCAATTCCATTCCGTTTTTTCTGTTTGTAAGATAACTCACACAGTGAAGGACTACTTTACTAAATTGATTTTAAACAAAATTGCAGGGTATAATATACAGTCTCCTGGGTAAAAATGAGGAAGCAGCACAACAGTTTGAAACATATCAAACTCTTGTACCTGAAGAATTTCCTCAGAGAGGATTTCTTGATGATGTTGCCATAGCAGCAAAAAGAACATCCCTGGAACAGTTTAAGAAGGAATTTAGGGATCAATTTTCTTATCGGAAATAAAGATAATATAGGACGTTTTCTTCTTTGCTGTCTTGGCAATAAACATCAGTGCAATTCAGTAGCAGGCTCTTGTAGAAGCGAAAAGCTAGACCACTTTCATGATGTACTGCAATGTAATGTATATCAGCTTTTTTTTTCCCTGGGCTTATAGCACATGGTTTGGATAGGATTTTCTTGTTTTACTTTGGTTAGATCACGTATTTCAATCATTAAATATGGTGCTTTATTTTGGAATCACCTTTTTTGTTCTCTTTTGAGGGTGTTAGGAACTTGCTGGGCGAGTTCATTGAGGATCGACACCTCTTTGAAATGTTTTATCTTCCCATCCAATCTGTGGATAGAAGTCTTAATGTGTTATATAATATATACTATTTGATACTTTTTTCAATACAATTCTTTTTTGTCATGAGTTGGAGCTCAGGCGTGTTTCTTAATCAATTGGATTAAAGATTAATTTTGTTTGCGGTGCGTAACTTTTGTACAAAGTGAAAATCAAACATAAATTCTCTCGTTAAATAGATACTTCTTCTCATATGAATGTAACAAAATTTTACATTTTTTTCCAATACATGTTATGTTAGGTAGCGACCTTCCTATCATAATTAAAAAAAATGATAATTATAGATTTAATTATTAATTTGATCTGTATAGTTTTATAAACTTTACTTTTTACTTCTTATATTTAAAAATTATTGTTTTTAGTTCTTATATATATATATATATATATATATATATATATATATATATATATATATATATATATATTATTTTTAATTCTTTTTATTCCTCATCATCTTAACTCATGCACGAAAATGGATTATGTAATTATGAGAATTAAATGAGTAATTAAATAAAAATTATATTATTATTTAAACAAAATTAAAAAATAAGATTTATATTTAAATTGTGTTATTGATATTATTATATATCATCTTTAAATTAAAAAATAAGATTTACCATCTGTTGGAAATGAGCCATTCATTAAAGATTACAAGGGTTCATATGTGAAGACCACATTCCCAGCAATGCAAAACATTCAGAAGGCCATAGACAAGGCTGGTCTTGGAGACACAGTGAAGGTGACAACGGCTTTGAATGCCGGATGTTTACGAGTCTGCCTCGGACAAGTCATCAGATGGAGATTTTCGCAGAGACATTCGTGACGCCATAAAACAAATACTGAGTTTGATTCTCGAAAGGAACTCTCCATTTCTTGTCAACATATACCCTTTCCTTAGTCTCAACCAGAACACCTATTTTCCTGAAGAATTTGCATTCTTTGATGGTCAAGGCAGAATAATTCAAGACAAAGATGCACAATACAGCAATGTGTATGACGCAAATTTAGACACCCTTGTTTGGTCATTGAAAAAGGCTGGCTAACCTGACTTGAGAATAGTGGTTGGTGAAATTGGATGGCCAACTGATGGTAACAAAAATGCTAACAACAACAATGCAAAAAGGTTCTACCAAGGGATACTCAAGAAAATGGCACACAAGAAAGGAACTCCTCTTCACCCCGGAGCGATGGATATTTATCTGTTTTCTCTAACTGATGAGAACTTGAAGAGCATTGAGCCTGGCAACTTTGAGCGTCATTGGGAAATTTTTCGCTACGACGGAAGGCCAAAGTTTCCCATTGATTTTTCTGGCCAGGGACAGGACAAATGGCCAGTGGCAGCCAAAGGTGTCGTGTACCAAGAACGTAAGTGGTGATGTTAAGAACATGAGTTTGGTGCCAAGTGCATTGGACTATGCTTGTGATGGTTCTGATTGCACAAGCTTAGGATTTGGTTGTTCTTGTGAAAAATTGGACCTTGCTGGCAATGCTTCATTTGCTTTCAACCAGTATTTTCAGACAAGGGACCAAAGTGTTGAGGCGTGTGATTTCAATGGAATGGCAACTATTGTGAAACAGGATCCATCCAAGGGAAGTTGCTTGTTCCCTATAGAAATTCAGAGCAGTGGTGAAATGCTCAGAGCAATGTGTACAATTGGAAGCCTTTTTATTGGATTGCCATTGTTTTTCATAACATTTACGTAGAGACCATATAATGTTTATCATGATTGATATAACATGCCATTAGTTTTTATTTCCTCTTGCGGTTAGTGAAGATGATTTAGGAAATAGATAATCTAGGATGATTTTGGAAATAGATCGTCTAGAGACTAGAGTCAAGTGCTGTTATTATAATCTAATGATTACAATTTTCAGTTTGTATTATCAGGTTGAAATACTATATTTATATTTATATAGTTCAAATGCAAGATTTAATAACAGATGTAGAACCTGTTTAGATACAAGGCTAGAAGTGCTTTTGAGAGTTTTTTTATTGAAAAAAGCTCTATATTTCTAATAGAAAAGATTTTAAAAGCAGTTGTGGCTTGTATCCAAACATGCCCGTATTAAGCTAGTTGAGAATTATCTTACAATGAGAAAATAAAAAATAAAATAAGAAAAACGTTTTACTTTTTTTTTCTCATTCTTTCTTTATGTTTGTAAAATATCAAATCCTTGATACAAATTAAAGAGAGAGGACAAGAAAAAAGACTCTTTTTAATTACTATAGTGGTGAATGCAAAAATCAGTCATTCTAATTTTTTTTCTTAAAAAATCCTCATTACCTAACCAAAAAAGAGAATTATGTCCAAATATTGTTGCTTAAAAATTCTCCTTCAATACAATTACTTACCCCCCTTCTAAGGTTTATTTCCTTGTCCTTTCATTTATGCAAGTTTCTCACGTGTTTCTTTATTGAAATATAAGTGTGAGGTGAAATTTTATAAACAAAATTTGAGCACCATATATGTGTAGAAGTAAAAAAGTTAAGTACAATACAAATAAGAAAAAATCCATAAGCCTAAACATAAAAATTTTAGATTAAAGTGTCACGTTAAGTTTCTTTATGTGATTGTTATTCATTGGGGAATTCATTCTTAAAAATAGTATGATACATTGAACCTTTCCGCAAGGTTGAGATTTGTTCCTTAAGAGTCTTAACTTATAATTATGATTTCTGTTATATTAATATTAACAAAATAATATATGTATTCCTGATTTATTTTTAATAGTTGTTTAAAGGATAATTTTTAAGTTTTAAAAAATGAAATTTAAATATTTAGAAAAAGGATAAAAATACAATCTTTATAGAAAAATCATGAAATAGTGATCATAAAATACTAAAACTTATAATTAAATAGTTTGATGGATATTATAATCCCTACCATAGTTAATGTACTTACATATTGTTGATTCTAATAATAAAAAAAAGAATTAACTAGAGTACACAATTTCATTATATTAATAAAAATATTTATATAAAATATGTTTGCATTTATAATATAACTCTCTAATTATTTATTTTAATATATACTTTATATATCAGCACTATACTGTACAGTGTACCCGATATACTATATTTTACATATAATTTATTTATGTAATTGAAGTCACACTATAACGAACCATCAGCATTGGCACCAAGACTTCTATTTAGCGGAATCATTTATGCAGAAATAATTTATTAATTTACACGAAGAGACATTCTATCTTTTTTTTAATTACCTTTTTAGTAATTAATAGAAGTGCATTAATTTTAAATATATTCTTAAGTGATTTTTATTCTTCTCAAACACTTTTGTTTTTTTTTTTTTTTTTTTTACTTTATGTGTGTACACACATACATAAAGAAATCATTTAAAATTTCACTCTGAACAAGAAAATTGTGATTTTAACAATAATAATGATAATAACGGCAACAGCGAAGAAGTTAGTTATGCTTTTCTCGTCGAGTCATCTTTGCCAAAAGTGAGAATCTGAACTCTTTTTGAACATAATAGGGAAAAGGAATGTTAAAAAATGAAGTAAATGTAAAACATAACAATGACATTTACTTTTTCGTTATTATTTTAATTTTTATTTTGTGAAATTATTATCATCATTTAAGGGTATAATTTTTTAATTTAATTATTTAAAATATATAATGTATTTTAAAAGGTTGAGATTTCATGTAGTCACTGTTGTGACTGCAGACAATTCATTTCCTATATGTGCCTCCCTATTCCCTGTACCATGGTATAAGTGCATACCATGAATGAAACAATATATCAAATTTGTAACTAAACAAATATCCAACATGAAATAAAAGATTTTTCTTTAGCATAATAAAATAAAATTATCAGACACTCAAGTTTTGGATGCTCAAAGGTGTATATAAGAAAAGAGACAACATAACCATGAATAATTAATACCAAAATTTAGTGTCTAGTAAAAATCTAAAATGGACGTGCATGTGTGCTAATTAATGCCTCAAAATGTATACTAGAATAAAAAAATTCTGTGACCCTGCTGAAGTACGTACAATCCTAACAATATTGAATTTACTATATTCGTTCAGTCCAAAGTGTGGATTGTAATGATCCGAACTTGAGCAATATCCAGTGATTCGAACTCTGAGAGGTAATAGTTCGAACTCTTAAATGCCGTAACCCTAAAGCCAACTTCACAATTCCAAACGTACTGCACTAGTGATGATCGGCGTACCTGACATTAAAGACACATGATAATATACTTAATTTAGGAAAGACTCCTCTTAAGATATACTTATAATAACTGTATAAACCTGTCAGTAAGGGGTGATTCTCAAACATTGCGTAAGTCATATCAAACATGATTTATTATTATTAGTTAATGGTGTAAAAATTAAAAATATATAATTATTAAAAAAATTTATATTATGTGTATTTATACATACAGAGAGAGGATGTGAGAATGACGGTGAAAATAAAGATAACTAATCTAAATCGTTACATTAAAATGAAAGGTTAACATTAAAATCGTATTTAATTATAAAATCTCTGTAAGATTTATCAAATAGAAAATTAAATATCCTAAGATTTAATTTACATCAAGTCTACAACTGTGATCGCTGCCCCATCATCACGGTGATCATCGTTATAACCATCGTTGTCACCATCAACATGACTACCGTCAACGGTGGTGATGACAACAATCATGTTGATGGTGACGACGAACTACGATCATAGTAGTGGTGATGGTGGTAGCAATCACAATGATGGTTGTGGTGGTGATTATGACAACTATGGTAGAAATGATCATAATGATGGTGGTAGTGACTATGATGATGATATGTTTGAGATGTTTTAAGACATCATATATTAAATCTTTAAGATATTTGATTTTTTGTTTAACAAATCTTATAAAGATTTTATAGTTAAATGAAATTTTAAATTGAATTTAAAATATTTTAATTGTGTCTTTCATTTTAATCTAACAGTCTCATTCTCATGTAAGATGATGTTCTCATATGTGACAACTATTACACCATCCTCTAACAATATTCAACTCGATAATATTTTTTTAAAACTCACCATTAAATTGAAAATTCTTTTTACATCAATCACATATGTTAAATCTCATATTAATCCAACATTATTTGTTACTTCGTTCATATAGACTAAAATTGATATAACATAAACATTTCAAAATACACTAAAATATGAATCATTATATTACCTTCTTGTTGTTATTCAATTTTTATAAAATTTGACATAAATGATTTTGGTAATATGTAAATATAATTTATTGATGATTGTTATTAATTATTCTCATTCGACAAAGTGTTCCCCCACATGAGTCATATATATATATAGACGTTTCATTTGAGAATCATCATGTTATATAAGAATGAGAATGATCATTCTTATCCATTAGATAAAAATGAAATGTCAAAGATTAAAATATTTTATATCCAAATTAAAATCTTATTTAATTGTAAAATTTATATAAGATTTACCAAACAGTAAATCAAATATTTTAAAATTTTAATTTATGTCAAGATCATCATCATGACAATCACCATCATTATCGCAATCACTATCATTATGATTGATGTCATCATGGTCTTTTGTCTGTGATGACGATCTTATCCTAAATTAAATGTTTAAAATATTTAATTTTTTACTTGATAAATCTTATATAAATTTTATATTTAAATGAGATTTTAATTTAAATTTTAAGTATTTTAATCTTTGATTTTTCATCTTAATCCAACGGTAGTGAGTCTCAGCATAAAAAGATATATAAATATGAAAGCTTCGTATATTCTTATATATCCCACATGTATTTAAATTAATTTTAAAATTTCAGAGAAAATTAATAATCTTAGATAATATTAAAGCATTTGATTTTGCGTGAAATATGTAATAAGCTAAGAGAACATGTAACCTATTTACATTTGGGTGAAATTAAATACTATGCAGCTTCAAAAACGTTGGTCCCCTTAAACAAATAATAAACATATCAATTATATACAACTATATAGATAAGTAAACCTTTTTAAAAATATTGCAAAGGGAATTTGAGTGTGAACACGGAATCTAGAGGCAATTATATATCAGTGGCTGAAGTAAGTTGCCCTGCGAGTTGCAATACATACCCATTTGTAGATAAGCAGGGATGGTCCAGTGTCGATGGATAGCCACAACATAATACATATATATTTGATTTAAGTTAAAGAAAATGATGAAACTACTAGGAAATAGGAATAACACCACCACATCGATCGGCATCGTCTAAAAAAGTAACAACATGGTATATATCACTGACTTGACGGTTCCATTTTCACCCATTGTGCAAATTGAAAGTAGTAGTAGGCCCTACCATAGCTACTACGTCATAGCAATGACGTTAGCTTAACGTCTCTCGTGTTGACATGTAGCTCAGTCAGGCCAGTTCTCTGCATCTTCCAAGAAGGTGTTTGGAAGGATCCTTCCAACTCTAAAAGCAAGCATATTTAAAAAGAAAAAAGAAAACACAATTTACTTTTATTCTGAAATTATTATTTGTATTTATATACATTCAAGGCGTGAAAAAAGGCCAAAGTCTCTTGGGTCTTTGGCTCTTTGCAAGTGACACATATCTAGCTATTACCTCAATGGATTACTATTTTGGAAACCCTAATCCTAAACCTTATGATAACCGTCACTCTGCCGTAGTGAACACGGAATCTCCTTCCTCCGAGTTCATGCTATCTGATTATCTCGTGTTGGAAGATGCTGTCGATAATCAAGAGTCTTGGTCACAAAGCACTGAAACTGAATCATCGGAGAAAGGAAACTCCAGCGATGTCAGTCATGGGTTTGGTGATGCAACCTTCAGCAACACCAACATGCATATGCAAGTGCTTCTTGTCTCGATTTTTTTTTTTATATTTCATTAAACAAGAAAATGGTATATCGTGTATTCTATGCTATTTTATGTGTGTAAGTATGCATAAACGGTAACTAATGTTCTAGGGATTTTAATCGTTGATATAGAGTAAATTATGGATTCCTTTGACAGAAAGTGCGAAAATAATGGGATAAAGCGAAAGAAGGAAGAAGTGAGTCAAATGATCACGTTTAGAACCAGATCGCAGCTTGAGGTTATGGATGATGGATATAAATGGAGGAAATACGGAAAGAAGACAGTGAAGAACAATCCCAACCCAAGGTAATAAATATTCTCTATCTCTCTATTTAATTTTATTATCAAAAATGTTTTTATTGAAAGAATTAGAATATTGTTATGAATCCATTTAAGTATTTAGGTATAAAATTAAATACTAATAAACAAGGTTAGTTCTGAAAAAATAATTAATATTTTTTTTTCATTTTTTAAGTAATAAGTATTTTGAGACATTAAAATGTTCAAAGAAAAGTAAACTAGGATCGAATTGAAGGAATATTAGCAAACAAAATGAATCTGATGTGATATAGTTAACTCATACTCGATCGATCTATTGTTCTAATATTCCAACTTCCTTTCTGCATGTGTCATGAAATGATCGACTATATTTTAAAGATTAAGTTAGGATCTAAGTTGGTGAATTTAGATTAAACAAATCAATGTCTAGACATGATTATGAATGGAGGGGGAAATCCGGGAATCATGTCAACCATGCACTGTTAAATAGGATAGGATATTGGGCCCGATATGTGATACCTAGCTAGATAAACATGAATAATGTGCATGGGGCGGCTGATATTTATAATGATTTTAAGAGGGGGACAAGGACTTCTGGGCCTTAATCCTCCATGATTGGAGTGTTATCAATGGACCCATATTGAAGCTTAGATAATATGTATGCATTTTTAGCTGCTTAATTAAGAAGCAAGTGGTCAAGGATTAATTAACTCTAAGTGCTCAGTGTATGTGGGGTTCGTTTGTTTTGATTAATAAAAGTAGCAAAATGGTTTCAATTTGCGGTTACGACAATTAGACAAGTATTATCTCTTTATGAACACGGGTGTATCTGTAAGACCGTGACGTGCATCACTACTCCGATGATTGCCACTTTTGCTGGCTTTAGCTCCCTTGTCTGCCAGGTATAGCCTATAAAAAGAATAAGAAAAATTAAAAACAAAAAAATATTTACTAGTTATAATTTAATATTTACGGCAACTAATATTTTAGACTGACTTTATATAATTAGAATTTAGCAACTGTGAAAATATTTTGAAGGCTGTCAAGTTTGAACTCCTGTTTAAAGTTATTACGTATTGGCGAAATAAAAGTAGATCTCCCATCGTCATAAGCTGCCTGCAGTTTGACATCATTGTATTTGCGTGCGTATATGCTGTATAGTTCTTCTAAAAAGTTGAGAGATATATGATAGTACTCATGTCGTATCTGTGTATAATTCTTCTAAAATATATATATATATATATATATATATATATATATATATATATATATATATATATATATCATATATTCCTAAAATATGATTTTTACTTTTTATTGATTCATTTATTAAATTATAATTAACTATTAACATTAATTGATTATTTGTGTTAAATTTTATCAAAATTGAATAATTATAATATATAATCAAAGGGTTATTATTTTTATATATTTTAAGAATATAAATTATGTTAAATTTTATGTATGTTAGTGGACTATTAAATAGCCTTAAATTAATATAATTTTTTATAAACATAATCTATGCGATAAAAACTTTAAATCTAATGGTAATTTTGAAATAAAATTATCTAATTAAAAATTACAAATATATATATGGTCATCTTTCAGCTTAATTAATTAATTATTCCATTAAAATTTGTTAAGTTTAATAGATAATAAATTCTAGTTTTCAAATTAACTATCAATCGATGATGATGATGCAGGAACTACTACAAGTGTTCAGGTGAAGGATGCAATGTGAAGAAAAGGGTGGAAAGAGACAGGGATGACTCGAACTATGTTTTAACAACGTACGACGGTGTCCACAATCATGAGAGCCCGTCGACTGCCTACTACAGCCAAATTCCCTTGGTGCATTCTAACCATGATTGGCCCCAGCTGCACCCTTCTGCAAACTCATGATCCTCTTCAATACAGTAATATATATATATATATATATATATATATATATATATATATATATATATATATATGTGTGTGTGTGTGTGTGTGTGTTTTTGACATATATACATATATATGTTCTTTCGTATATTGCTGGTCAATAACCGTTATTATATGTTTCGTTTTTTTTTTTGGTTTCCCACCATTTGTCTTCTTTTTTTGGAACCAATATAATCCTATTCGAACTATGAGATATTAAATATGAATATTTTTTTCCACTGAAATTCGAACCTTATTCACTAATATTGTGAGAGATTAATCTTTTTCGTTAAACTCAATCCTTTTGGCTAAAACCAACCCCTGCTGATATTATTTTATGTATATTGATTATGCACATGCCAATCCACGCTGAATAACACCATCCCAATCCCTTGCATATATATCCTCGCGCGCAAGGAAAGGTTTTAGTTGGTAATTAGCTATTGGTTATTATCGATTTCCCTAATTAATCATAATTATTTCTATATTGTTGCATGTGTAATTACTCATTTCATTGTCCATGCAAGCCTTCATTTTCAAATTTATATTCTTCGATGTATCCAGATAAACTGGCGGCGACACGAATATTTAATTTGCAACTGTTAAGTATATATATGATGGAATATTAATTAATGACTTCGAAAAGAATATTGGGAGAACGTAGTACCTGATGATGTTTGTGATTGACAAGGAGGAGCTGCTAGCAATACAATCTTTATCGTACTTCTAATCTAATAGCACATTCTCTATAACACTGCAATTCACTCTATAGGAAATCTTCTTTTAGATCTTAAATATTTGTTTATGTAGAAACCTATAAAGCTACGAACGACTGAATGTAAAAATGTGTATAATAATTTTAAGTAGCTAGATAAATCTAGATTAAATGAAATGCAATCAATTTAAGGCAATCAAAGTGTATTAATTGAGACAAAGTCAAATGACCGGTGCCAAAATAAAGTCAAATTATCAAAATCATTGGACACATAAACAACAGAAGTAATGGAAAAAAAAATAACGAGTTTGTCTTTATTAATTAAACTCAACATGAAAAAAGGATCAAATGTATACTTGACTTATTCAAGAAATTATGTTGTGTCAAAGGATTTGTCAGGATAAAGCCAAACATTCCAACCACCTTTTTATGTTTTTTCCATCATAGATATTTTATGAACGAAACCGTGATACAGAAATCAAACACGTGATAGGTGCTTCCAAGGTACAAACCGATCGATAGATGCATATTATATCATTTTACATTAAATGATTAAATAAGTTTTTGTATCATATAATGACATATATTAAAAATGTAAAGTAGTTTAATATACTAATTTTAATTTGTCAAAAGATCGACACAAGTATTTCTCTACGATGAAAATCCAACTCCATCAAGTAGTGGTTAGTACTGGGGAGCCGTCAATGGACGCCAACATCCTAAGCGAATAATATAAATCATCCATGGTCATCCTCAGTAAATGTTATTATAAATCATCCTAACTACATAACTAGGCTTTGTCATACACAACTCAACACGTAAAAGATTTCCAAATTTTTATTAAGAAAAAAGAAATATATTCAGTTGAGTACAAGAAATACTTAAGTCAGGAAATTTTGATACAAATTAGGAAACAAATAAACCAGAGACAGCTGCAATATGAACCAGCAAACCCCTTTACAAAGCCCACTGCAAAAGCAGAATGATCTGAATGGATAAGCAATGAACAAGCTTGATAAGTGCTTATATAGTTGGGTAAATTATCCCTTATGAACCAGTTTTTAAGAAATCTTTGGGATATATTTGGGTGCCAATAGCAATTCTAAACCAGCATCTTCAGCCCACGTCAGACTTCAATCAGTCCAAATAGGTGCACTTTTACCCAAAAAAAAATGTCTTAAATATTTTCTTTTTAATTATGTCCTCCGGGCTGACGGGTCATTTTGGGCTTCTTGAATGTGATACACTTTCATTTTCAGTAATGTTTTTTAAAAAATGATTAAATGTTATTTTTTATCCTTTATATTTTAGTATTTGTTAAATTTTGATACATTTATTTTATTAGATTTATTACGTTTTTATGCTTTCTTTTGATTCTTTTTTCAATTTTCCTGTAATAATGGTGTTTGGTTAAATTTTTAATTTTAAAACAATTAATTTAATATAATAATGGTTATTAAGTATAATAACCGCCAGAAATTTGTTTCCCGTCCTTTCAAAATAGTTTTTCCCTTCCGGCTTTCACCTTCTCTCAAAAATGAATCGCACAGGTTTTGTCATATTGAGCCTAAATCAAGCTCAACAACCCATCTTCCTTTTAGTTGTTGTTTACGTTTTTTGTTCATACGAGTAGCTTAAGCTTTTGTAATGGGCAAATCTAACAAGAAACAATTTGGAATTTGTGGTCAATTTAGATCTAAAAGCCAGAGTAGCGTAACGTCTTCTTATCGGTGCACAACAAAAGTGCAAGGCAACAAACAAGTGAGGGTTCAAAATTTCATACCAGAGTTTCGTCAGAATCTGAAATTTTACCCTGTCTGACTCTACGGACGCTTCCTCTTCCAATATCTCTGCCGAGCTAGACACCTAAACCTTCAACATCTTCTTACTCTTTTTGAACAGACCTCTGTATCTGAAAACCTTTGGATTTGGGAGAGAAAAGGAAAACAAAATAAAGAGAAAGATTGATTACTAGAGACAAAAATTTTAAACTTTTTTTCTCTCCATTCAAATTTTAAATTTTTCTCTCTTTCAATCGAAACAGAGGATTAGTGTTGAGTTTAACAGGTGAAAATAATTTAAGGTTGCAGAAACAGGTTTCCAAGGTGGGAGGGAACAACAAAAATGATGTTAGATTTGGAGATCTAGGTTGGAGGAGATGCGATACTTTTTTAGTGATTTATAATGTTTGATGTAAAATAAAGATAATGATAATTTTAGGTGTAATTATTTCAAATTTAAGTTTTGACACAAGCATAGCATAAAAAATTTTAAAATTTAATGTATCAAAATAAAAAAAATACTAAACATAAAGATCAGAAGTAACATTTAACCTTAAAAATTAAAGTTAAAATTAATTGTTAAGAGTGTATTTGGGATAATTGCAAAAATTAGATTATTTCAATAATCAATTATATGTATAGTTGATTATTGTTAGAATCGATTATAATCAAAAAATTAATTTTTGTTTGTGTAAGTTTGCTAAAGAGTGATTTGAAGATAATTAATTTCTTTTGCATGCAAAAAAAAACCAGTTTTTTTATGATAAAATAGTATAAAAATAACTGAAATATAAAAAAAAAGTTGTTGGAAAATAATGTTAAGCTAAAAATTTTCATATTAATAAAAATAACTTATTTTTTTTAGAAAAAGCTTTTTTCTATATTTAAGCTAAAATATCCAAACAAGCTGAGATTTTTTTAGCAATGCAATTGTCCAAATATCCAAACAAGCTGAAATTCTTTTTCTAACTTTTAACAAAAATAGCTAAAAACTGAAAATTTAATTTAAGTTGTAGCAAACATGTAGGCTTTGAGGATTTAAAAATTAGAAAATATAGTTATTTTGAAATTGATCAATTCATTCCATATTTGAGTGTTTCATTTTAGGAAATGTTTTGTGTCTGTATTTGCATTTTGCCATTTTCAATGGATAAATATGAATTGAATTTCAAGGAATAAATATTAGGCTTAATTGTCCAGTTTACCACCAAACTTCTATCATTTTGCTAATTTTATGATTCAAGTTTTTTATGAAGCATGTAAATGTTGAAGACTTGGATTTTAAAATTTATGAAATAGTGATAATTGGATGGTAAAATGTGTAATTAAGCCTACATATGACTCGATAGATGGTGATGAAAACAATTATGATGAATGAGATTATTATGGAAGGATCCTCCTAAAAGAATGTTGTGACGGGGTCATTTTTTTTGTTATGATTTTTCCATGAATATTTTTAAAGATATTTTTCTCCTCTCTTGAAATATTAGAGGATCAAGTAATGCTCGAGCTAAATGACATCTAATGGAATTGGTGAGGAAAGCCTTTTTCATCCTTATGGAAACCCATATTCCCTTTGAAAGGATGATATCTTTTGGCGAAAAACAAAATATGGATATGTTGCTATTACACAAGGACATGGTGGTGATCTTTGGATTCTTATGAAAATGGGGAGGAATATAAAGATATATTTTGTTCTATATATTGTTTGGTGGATAATGAATAACACAAGAAAAAAATATAAAATTCATTATAATATCATTTTTAATCTTAATTATCTTAATATAATAATAATATTTATTATAGAATAATATATATATATATATATATATATATATATATATATATATATATATATATATATAATGTTATATTATACAAACTTAACATCGTAAAAAAATACTATACAAATGTAAGTAATGCAATTGTTCAAATATTCATCAAGAACAAAAACGATTTAAGTTATAGACCAGATCTGTCTTACAACTGCTTCTGGATTAGTAGGTAAATCTGAGGAAGGTTCGTATATATACACAACAGAGGAAATGCTTCTTACCACTGGAATATACATACATCTATAGTTGCTACTTCACAGCTATAACAGTTTAACACTAACCGATCCAACAATATCCTAATGATATTCCTTTATTAAACTTCTTCTAGAAGATACTATGCTAGTGTTGTGCCCCCTACTTACATGCATGCATGCTTGCACTTGATTTGGATGCTATTTTTTATCAGCCAGAAATGCTTGGAGAGCCCATTGCAACTCTGCGTTTGATGCACTATGAAGGTATTGAATCTATAGCCTTTATACTTGGTATAGATACAGAATTTTCTCAATAACCTCGCATATCATGTACTGAATTCAACATATCACATCTAGGGTTCTCTTTAAAATTTTCCATAGTTGCATGTTCATGTTGAATCGTATTTGTTTCTCGTGTTATATATCCAGGCTATTTCCAAGTCAGGCCTCAAAAATTGTATCGATGATTTGTTGTTTGTCTTGAGAATGATGCTGGATCAGATCATTCATGTTACGGAAAAGTGAAATTGGATGAGTTAATTGTATTTAATTTAAGAGAACAAAATGAATATATACATTTATTAAAAAGCTTGGAGGAGCTAAATATACCTTTGATGCTAAATTCTTTCTTCTCTAGGATGGAGCTCTTATGGCTTTGTTTAGAGTGCGTTTAATTGCCGGTGATAAGTGTTAATTCTTATTACTGTTAGTAGTGCATGGCTTGTATTGTACAATTCTCCTATAATTAAATAATAATGTCAAGATTATGATTATGGCACTTGTGAGTAAGCATCTTGACAGCTATGTAAATGCATATAAAAAATAATTATAATTTATAAAAACTTAAGTATTATGTTTTGTGAATGAACACACATACACCTATTAATTGAACCATGGACCTTTAGGTTGAGAGAAGCACAATTGCCAATGCACAAATTCAATCTTTTGATGAGTATATATATATATATATATTACTCAATAAAATCACATAATTAAAGTTAATATCTTTAAAATCATAAAAAATATTATTTTAAAACAATTAAAAATTATATCTTCTTTAATAAAAATACACTATTTCAAAAAATGTAAAACAAATTTTAATTTTCATAATAAATGTATTTAAAAATTACTACATATTAATATTATGTCAATAATACTAAAATAAATTGATAAATTTTGATAATTATACAGTATTATATATTCATATTTACTTTTTTTATATTTCATAGTTATTAGTATTTGAATAAGAAAAAAATATATATAAAATAATTAACTTAACTTTAAAATCATTAATGTTATTATTATAGTTTTATAGTATAAAGTCATAAGAATGGTTCTAGAAAAAAAAAATCATAACAAAGATGTGAATAAACTTCACACTTATATATTTTTTACTCACAACTTAAGTAAAGGAGACAAAAAAGCATGATCAGACATTTATTTTTATAATCAAGTCTCTATATATATATTATGACTTATTATTTAGGATTGTGTTATTTTTTTAATTGTTGAATGACCTCCACCGTTACTTTTGTTGTCTATTCATTGATACTTTATATTTTTTCATATTTAATATTAAAAAAATTGACATAATTTCTAAAATGCAACATCATCCACGGTTAATAATGTTAAGTTTTTTACAATAAAGATCAAAATGGAACTAAAATTTTGTAAGTACTAAAACATATGATTTTTTTAGGTGCATAGACTAAAATATAAAATTTAATTTATATAAGTACTAAAATATATAGTTTTTTTTTAGGTGTATAGACTAAAATATAAAATTTGTGCAACTATAATTATAAGAACCAACATATAAAAAGGTACAATTATAAGGACTAAAATGTAAAGCACCTTAGAATGTGATCAGAACCTGATCTTAGAATGCGAGTTTAGGCCTAACTCAACCCAAAAGTTAGCAGGTGAGGTTGTCCTTCAAGTCTAATATGGTTGTATTGTTAGTCGATGAAACTTGGATTATTTCCACCGTTTACGCCATGAAGACCATTTTTCATCTAGCAAAAGATGGTGTTATTGGGTTCTTTACTCTTGTTCTTAGTCCTCATCATGTGGAGTCTTTGGCTCACAATTCAGTTAGCCACTCATGGTGCGAATTTATGCTAGGGAGTTGCTAGGTGCACCTAGCAACATTACTGGTGCACCCAATACTTTTATAAAATGTCAATTTTGCCCGTTTTGTTTTTTTTAAGTTACGGTGCTTGTGTAATTTTTTACGATTTTACGCTTTCTTTCTTTCACTATCGTCCGATTTGTGCCGTTTTAGGTGATTTTTGCAAGTTTTTTCGAGATAGTCGTTCAATGAAGGTTAAATATTGGCAAACCCTAATTTTCATAAGGTTACCATCACTCATGCATAAGGTTACAATGACTCATGGATAAGATTACAATGACTTATGTCTTCAAATTCAAATAATCCTTTTATGATTCCGATACTCTAACAAAAAGATGAGGGAAATAATTGCAACTGCTATCATGATTCATGAATATCCTTTTAGTGTTGTTGAGGATTCTATTTAGATGTGGATCTTCCAATATGCATACCCTGATTTTCATAAGGTTATTCGTAAGGTTACAGTGACTCATGCATAAGGTTACAATGACTCATGCCTTCAAATTCAAATAACCCTTTTATGATTCCCTGTGTTAGATAATGATGAAATGGTGTTACTATTAATTTTATTGGTAGATATTTATGTACCAGTCATGTTCAAATGGAATGGAGATGTAGGCTTTATTTTTTTTTGTAATAGTTAATATGTTGATTTGACAGGCTTGGATGATGCTACCTCAAGTATGATGTTCTTTTTTGTTTTGGATTATTTTATATCATCTGATGATTTCAGTTTATATTATTAATATATTAGTAGGACTACCAACTAAATTAATGTTAGATAAAAAATTAAGACAAATTATATATATTAAGGCCTTGTTTAGCCTATTACAAAAGGTGTGTTATTTTTTTTTTGGTAAAAACAACTATCAAAGGAATATTAAAGGTTTGATGTGAAGAAGACTTTTAGAAAGATTAACAGGCCAGTTAGAAAGGTCAGGTCGAGTCAAATATACATGTGTCATTGCATTGAACAGAACACACGTATAATTAATATTATTTTTTTTTTAACTAGGATTACACACTATTGCTTTATAACTTCCATTCGTATAATCAAGTAGTGTGAGTCATGTGCTGACTGCAATTTCATTCTTTTTATTAGTTTCAAGAGATTCAGTTCATTTCCTTTTATATTCCTCATTATTTTTATTGGCTTATTTTCCTGTCCCTTTAAACGTTTCCTTTTCCTATTAAGTTGATGGCTATCGCAAGTGTTTTGGATCCTACGTGCAGATTTCATATGGTGAGTATATGTTTTCCCTTGATATATTCTAAAGAAGTTGTTGATGAGAATATAAAGAAGGTGAAATATAAGATATTGTCTAAGATGACTGCTGATATACTAGCTATTCCAATTTCAACTGTGGCATCGGAGTCCACATTTAGTGCTGAAGGTAGAGTAATTGATTAATTTTGCTCTAAATTAATCGAAGAATCTGTTGCTTTAATTTGTGGTGGAGATTGGTTTCGTAAAAAAATATAATGTGAAAAAAAATCAAAGGTTAACATTACTTATTATAATTTTTATAAGTGATATTTAATCATTTTTTAGCAACTTGTTCATTTATTTATGTAGTGTTTTTCAATCCTGTAACTAACATATATGTATTTTTCTTCTTATTTTGAAGGCTGAAAAAGAAGAGATACAAATCACATTGGAAGTTTTGATTGTCTTTGATTGTCTTGTCTGGTTAGAAAGGTGACATGCTGCATTGAAATTCTTATGGTGTGACCGTGTATGATATGAAGGAGCTAGTGATTGTCTTGTTTGTAATAGTTAATATGTTAGTTCGATAGACTTGGATAATGTTATCTCAAGTATGAGGTTCTCTTTTTTTTTGGATTATTTTATATATGGTGATTTCAGTCTATATCATTAATATATTTATAAGACTATCAACTAAATTAACATTAGATTAAAAATTAAGTCAAATTATATATTAAGACCTTATTTAGTCTATCATAGAAGGTGTGTTATTTCTTTGATAAAAACAACTATCAAAGAGATATTAAAGGTTTATTGTGAAGAAGGCTTCTAAAAAGGTTTCTAGACCAGGTTAGATCTTTAAAAAGGTCCAAAATAAAGATCTTTGATAAAACTCAGACCTAAAAAATTCATCGTAGGCTACTTGATAACCTATTTCCACCCCTAACTAGCAGCAATACCGTTATTAAATAAGTAATTTCCAACCAATAATTTTCAGATTAACCATTAAAACATTGAATTTTGTGACTAATAATAAATTATGGTGCAATCATTATTAATTTCTTTGTGTGCTAGGTTCCTTCACCCTCCCATGACATGAATCATTTGGTACATAGTGCCTACAATGCAAATTTCATTCCGACCAATCTTTATCTTACACTTCCTTTTATCTCTTGCCCTCTTCATAACTTGTGTTCAAATCCGTCGCCGAAGTGGTTAATTTTCTGGGAATCGCAAATCGTGTGCTTTCTGCACATACATGTGTACAAATGGGGTGTCAGTTTTTTTTTCTCTTTTGCCTCAAGTAATTCTCGACTTTTTTACGCCTGCTACAACATATAAGAACATGGAGAATTTCTGGAGAACAACTGTAATATTCTCTTTTGCGTCCAAATCATTCTTCAAATTCAGCCAGGAGTGCGTAAATGACGTACAAATTAGCACAAATCAGTTGATGCACATTAAGTACACATCTCTCCCTTGCAACTATCGTAACGTTTCATGTGTTCATTTCCATAGTTTTGAAGAACAAATAACGTAAGTACGTAACTAAAATGCCAGTGCCCACCATATTCAGAGACGGTTATTAAAAGCACATATGGTATATATTGTGTACTTTTTTTACGGCTACAAACACTTATAAGAACCACTTAACTGCAACAAATATTATTTGATTTTAAAGCAAACTTCCATAGGTAAAAATTTCATTAAGAATTCGTTCCTATATCTGCAACAATTGATAAAAATTATGTGAACACCTAAAATATGGACTACATGCCCATGACCAAAAACTAACATTTACAATTCAAATGAATCAGACACTGAATTCATGAAGGAGAATCCATGAGAAATATTCTTCAACTTAAACCAGCAATCATTTAAATTGAGACATTTGTGATGATGTGACCATTTATGAGTGTGTTGGCATGTGACTCCACCTGGTTGTTCTACAATTTGAGAGCCTACGGAAGCCTGCTTCAAAATTATAAACAATTGAACATAACTTGTTTAGAAAGACCAGGGAAGGCAGCGTATGCAACATCCATCTTGTTGCTCTCTAGCTCAAGCCAGGAGTATTTGTGTAGCAGGTTAGAAGGTCCAAATGGATACACCAGACACAATTTCAACTCACCAAATCTTACTTTGTAAATGCAATTCCAATACTAAGTAACACACTGCTAACTCCTTTTCTTTGATTAAGCTATAGCTTCCTCAACACCAAGCTGAACGGCCAAGGGTTCCTCACATTGAGCTACAACTGCCTCCTCTGCTATAATCCAGCCCTTGTTATTGGACTTTGCTTGTTCAATCCCTTCACAGCAACTCTGAGAAAATCAAAGACATAAGAACACAATAGGCACAAAAAGACAAGTTCACAAGATAGACATTATTCTCTAAAACATTTAAACCTACAACATCCTTCCACAAAATAAAGAACAAATCTCTAAATACAAACCTAGTTGTCTGCAGCCATACATTGTTTGCACAAAACACAGACACCTTATACTCCCATCAATGAAACACAATGAAGATAGTTGAATCAAAATCAGAAAATGCAAAATGTTTAAAGGAGGAAATATAGCAACTAAGGCTAATATGAAGGGGTAAAATGGCTGGACAATCAACCAGGTTTCGAGGGATGGCTGCATTTTTTAATAAGCAAGCATCTGGCTGATATAACTAGCATGGTACATACTATAGATACAATTGGCATCTAACAGCTTTATCACTGCAAAGCCTTTCTTATATAGTGAAACTTGTAAATGGGTAAGGAAAACTTATGAAGTCGACAATGGAAGAATACCAACCTCTGAGCAAGTATATACAATAAGGGTCATCCAATCCCATTTTTCCACCATCTTTCTCTGGTCACCAAGTGCTTCCTGAAGAAAGTATAGTAATGGAGGCATCAGCTGCATCTCAAATTGCATTGGTCTGCCACAGAGACTGCAACTGCCGGGGTTTATTTTATCAGCTGCAGCTAAAATTGGTCTCCCACCATATGAATATCTACACAGAAATTATAAGAAAAACATGTTAGTAAGCCACACAAATAGGAACGAATACGTGTTTAACACTATAGTCCACATCAAATAATCATCTGTTTCCACACCTAAAACATTGCTCAGGATACGCGTCCAATCGTTTCTTGAACTTGAGGTACGTCCTATCGGCATTCAAAGCTTTATCGTATTCATATTGTTCCTTTTCCCAGGTTTCTTCAGCCTGTGAAGGATCGGGATCCTCCACGTCACTTCCATTCCCTTTAATAGAAAGGGACGAGTAACTAGAACATACAGAACTAATATCCCCCAAAGACTGCTCTTCCTGTGCATATATATAAAAGCATGGCACCACTGAAAACAACCAACAAACACAATAACCAATGACATCAATTTTATCACAACATTAGGTAACTAATAGTAGTACTAATTACATCAATTTTATCACAAACAGTTACCAGGCACGTCATTTTGAACTATAGTTGTTGTTGTTTTTGGATGTGGAGAAGACGAAGGGAGCTTGTTCTGGCATTTCTTCCGCGGTTTCTTGCGCTTGGTGTTGGAAGCGAGCGTCCCGGCTTCGAAGAGTGCCTTACCGAGTTGTTCGAAATCCATGTCAATTGCGTCGTCGTCGTCGTCGTCGTCCGACACGGTGGCAATTGGAACTTCAGCAACGGACGCGGCGTGTTTTTGCTGAGAGGTGTCCACGTCAGCAACGTTCTGAAGTCGAAGAACGCGCCAAGCGGTTCCGCAATTGGGCGAGACGCAACCGAGAACGAAGAGAGTCCGGTGGTGAGAAAGGGGAGCGTAAACCTGCGCCACCAGACATAGTTGGCCGGTGCACTCGGCGCAGCGAAGCAAATCGGTGTTTATGGGAAGGGGCCAGTCCTGTCATCAAATATAAACCAATCTTAAAAACCAATTTCACGAAAAAAACTAATATGAATTCAGTGTTCGAAAATTGTGCGCGATTGAAAAGAAGAAAAGAGAAGAGTGAGTAGTTTACAGGGAGTCCTCCAATTTTAGTTGTATAGGGATCAGATGGCTCGTGATAATCGTAAGCCCATGGCCCCGGCATGCCTAGCAAAGTTGCACTTGCAGTTGCAGACATCTTCTTCTTCTTCTTCCTCCCAAGTCGCAACCAAAAAGCGGCTCCTACTCCTAGGGTTTAGTCAAACAAACCACAAGTACTGCCTGGATGGGTTTACAAACTTCAACTTAACTCATTTACTTTCTACATAAGTTTTTATGTAAAAATTAAAATAATATTCTTTATATGAAAAAGTATATAAATAACATGTGGATCACGACAAAACAATAAACTAATAACATGTCTATGCTTTACTTCTACTATTCTACATTTGAGCATCTCAGAACTAAGTTGGAGTTGAGGTCTCAAAAGTACATCTTTCTTGGTTTCAAATTTGGTGTGAAAGAATAGTATATAGCTTTTTATTTATATTCCAGAGAAATTCTTATACCTCGTAATGTAGTCTTCCATGACCATGAGCACATTTTTTCATACTCAGACAGACCAAATCCCTCACCAAGCATAGTCATAGATTTAGACTCGTTCAAGTTTTTTACTTGATTCATCCCCACAATTGAATTCGTCTTCGAGGTGCTCCAACTCGAGGCTTATTCTTTTCCACAAATTCCTCTTTCCAATTGAAGGCCTTTAGTGACTCTATCCCATCATTCACTGATCCATCACTAGATTCTGCATCTTTCTTGGCACCTCCCTCACGCTCTTCTTCTGATGCAGAATACCAATGTTTGGATCCACTATTGTGAGCTTCAATGGCTCAAATACTTGTAACAAGATCTCTCGCTTCCTTTCATCCCTCCTCCTTTGTTGAACTGCGAAACATACTAGGCACTAGCTTTCAGGGACACACAAAACATTTTGATATAGATTGCCTCATTGTCAGAGAAAAACTTCAATTCCAACTCTCCCATCTACTCTCAATTAGCTTGCACATTTCTTCATAAAACCCCTTGATATTTCCCCATTTCAGCCACTAATGTCCAAGCTGGGAGTGTCATCCATTCACTCTCCTGCTTAAGGAAGTGTTAGCCGTTAGGGTATAATGACAAATGTTACCGAGTTATAGTGTGTCTGAATCAGATTCATGGTGAGAAATAATAAATGATTTTTCATAGTGAAGGCAAAGAAACAAATAGACATTTCTACTTTTTCATGTTATTATCACCATGGTTTTATGGGGTAGAATTTTTCTCTTTGATGTTATCCAAACACTATAAATTGTTGTACAACAAGCTTAGTAGTTACTCAAGTCATTTACCTACAGTATTGATCTATATATAAGTTGGACAGTATACCTACTGTATTCATTCTTTATCATGCAATTATCTACAAGATTAAGCAGATTCTTCAATTAGACTGGAATGCCTCAATTCATAATGTCAATAAACAAGCAAACTTCTGTGCTGACTGGTTGGCAAAGCATGGAGCTTCTTCCTTGGCTCCTCTTCATGTATGGGATTCTTCTCCCCCAGCTCTAAGTTCTCTGATCCTTGTGGATGCCACGGCTGTTCTATATCTAACTTAGATTTTTTTTATTTATTGCTTTTTTAGCTTCTTGTTTGTTTGTTTTTTACAGATAAAAAAATATTCATTCTACTCCATCAAATATAAAAAATAAATCATAAATTTAATCCATAAAGTACTATTATCTATTAAATAATTCTTAAAATAATAAAATTATAAGTAGTTCTTAATTAATAAAAATCCATCAGTCAACTCTATATTAACATATTTAGATTAATTTGAAAAAAGTTCCAATACTTCAAAAAATTTGTAGCATGATTTTTAACATTTTAAAGAATATTTATATAATTTCATAAATATTCTTTAAAATGTTAAAAATCATGCTACAAATTTTTTTGAAAAAAAAAAAATTGTGCCTTGATGCAGCGGTAAAGTTGTGCCTTGGTGCCTTGTTGGTCATGGGTTCGAATCCGGAAACAGCCTCTTTGCATATGCAAGGGTAAGGCTGCGTACAATATCCCTCCCCCATACCTTCGCATAACGAAGAGCCTCTGGGCAATGAGGTACGAAGTTTTTTTTATTTATATAATTTCATTACTTTAAAGATTACTTAAAAGAGAAAAATACTTTAATTACCAATTTAACTATTTATTATATATATATATATATATATATATATATATCAAGTTGTTGAGCCTAAAAAAAGCTTTTTCAACACAAGTTATTTATCCAGCTTAATTGATTGAATAGAGTGTGTAAGAATTGTAAGTCTCTTAATACTTGTTTTCGATTACTACCGTTAAAAAAAATTGATATCAGGGCCAGCTGCTTTCTTCAATTTATTAGGGAATTCACGAGTAAATTAGCATAATAGATGAAAATAATACGACGGGGGAAGGGGGAGAGGGTTAGCAAGTCGCAGTTGAGAATCACATATGGTGTAATCATCCTTTTATATTTCCGTAAATGAGTTAGTGAATAGATACATGATTATACAAAGGCTGTGTAGCTTAACCCAATATGCTAGCTACATCACCTTCTGGCGGTAAATTAGTGTAACAATGAAATGGTTCACTCAATTCCATCTCTTGGCATTTTTCACGCCTTTGGACTTCTGTTTTGCTGCCTGAAAGGCCTGCATCTTTTGTTTCTTCCGTGCCTCTTTCTCAGCCTGTTATTGCAAAAACAGAAAGAAAGAAACGAATTTACAAGCTCCCTGGAAATTATGCAATACTGTTTAGTGTTAACCTTGGACATCTCATGGATTTAACTAACAAAAGTTTACCTTGGACATCTTAGATTTGGCTTTCACTTTAGGAGCTTTGCTATCAAGCTCAGCCTCGCGTTCAAGTTCTCTTTCCCTAGCATCAAAATTCTTCTCTAAATAATACTGCAATTTTTTTAGATTTCAACATGTTAGAAACCTATAATGAGCCATGCAATGGCTGGTCTTGTCATTGAATATAAACAAAACCGGATGAGGTTTAAATGAGCTATATAAGAAGCCAAAATATTACAATTCAATGTCTATTAAATCATTTCAATGAAAATATAGTGTCGGAAAATGATCTTGAAGTTACCATAAATTAAATATAATAATATTATATACACAACTGAGACTAGACATGAAAAAGATCATCGAGTAGGGGGTAACTGGGATAACATATAAGAGAATTGAGAATCAAGCAGGGGATAATATAAAACAATTGAGGATCAAGTGCAGTCAGGTATCCAAAATCATCCTAAGCATCTAGATAATATTAAACACCAAAATACTGCCAATGATTCAAACATAAAAAAGTTTATAAGAAAATAGTACAACTAAAAAACGCATTGTACAAATGATCAATGAGTTCCTAGGATCAATTGCGTCATGAATAAAGTTCACTTAACCCTTTTTAAACTAACTCTAATCCTAAAATATAAAAATAAAATAAATTGTATACTATCACACTCAATGAGCCACAGAAAGGGTAGGGTAAGAGAAGAGATCAAGGGATCGATTAACTTACATCGTAATCACCTGCATAATCCTGTATGGTGCCATCTTTAATTTCTATCACTCTATTAACTATTTGCTTTATAAAGTATCGGTCATGAGATACTGTGATAACAGTGCCCTGGTATTCATTTATTGCTTCCTGGGAGAAGAATCAGAAATCAGCAGGCTGAAAGGTGACAACAAGCTTTTTATTTTATATAGAAAAGCATATGACAAAAGTGAGACAAACCTCGAGCATTTCTTTAGAAGGTATATCCAAGTGATTGGTTGGTTCATCCAACACAAGCATAGTTGATGGCTTTACCATGAATTTGCAAAAGGCCAGCCGTGCCTAGTAAAACACAAAACGGGATAAATCCAAATATTTAAGCATCATATGCAAAGAGTGAGAAAGAGTGGAACATTGCAATGAAACTACCAAAGCCATTCATGTATATACTATTCTTGATGCTACAGTTCAAGAAAGTGACTAAAGGAATGCATGCATCCTGAGATTATCGAATACATTTATGGGTGGAAAAACATTGCCCCTCATTTCTCAATGCTTGAGGTTGGATGGTCTTAATATCATTTAGCAATTACAACTCTTCTTGATTCCTATATTTCATTCAAGACAATCATCAAAGCTTTTACTCAAGCAATAACCACTTGAACATCTAGTATGAGATTTTCAAAATGTCTATTACAATTAACAGAAAATTCACACAAATCTGCAGGTAACAAAGTAATTCTCAATTAACTAATAAAACTAACATTCGTCAAAAGATTCTCGGTTAACTAATATGAATAACAAACTTAATTCCAAAAAGTGAACCATTCAGTCATAGAATTAAGTTGGAATTTGAATGTTATGTTGCTCACAAATGCTAAATAAATGTCAACTGAAAAAGAAGACACAAATCTTGAATTTACCTTCTCACCACCACTCAATAGTGAAACTTTTCGGTCAAGCATATCAGCTTTAAAATTACAACGCCCAAGAAGCCCTTTAATATCATCAATCCTCCAGTCCTCTGCAGCTTCCTCTACTGTCTCGAGCACTGTTTTTTCCAGATCAAGTGCCTCAGCCTGTTAAATAAATGAAGTCAGCACTAAAAAATTATTAACCACACAAATTTGTTGACATAAAGAACAGGAACTGGTAGCAAATTCATCAATTGAATTACAATTAACATTTCCTAGGTTAAAGTAGCACACCTGATTCTGCTCAAAATAGTTAGGTAATACATTATGCTCCCCAAGCAAAACTTCACCCCCGGTTGGCTTTTCCAAACCCATAATCAATTTCAGTAAAGTACTCTTGCCACATCCATTTGGACCAATAATGGCAATTTTTTCTCCCCTTTCAATTGTAAGATTTGCCTTTTTGAAAAGTGTCTGGCACAGTAAAACATGATCAGTTGATATCATATAACGATGACATACAGACAGTAAGGTATTTTAATGATCAGGTTTTCAATAATAAGATCATGCTAACTCACCTTATCCTCAAAGCCAAATTCCAAGTTATTAATTGCTACAACAGATCTTCCACTCCTTCCACGCTCAGGGAACCTGATTTTCATTTGTTTCCGTTCAAAAGGTTTCTCCACTAGTTCCTCTTCCTGAAGTCTCTCCAGCTTCTGTGGTCATGTATAAAGAAAGGAAATTCTTTTAAGCAAATAACATAGAACAACAAATCATTAAAATATTCAATGTGACAGGATGCAATGAAACTAGTATGTGTAATTAACACAAGCACCATGTTTTTAAGTCATCTTAAGTTATGTAAGATTGCTAATAACTTGTTAAAATAAAGTGTCTATGAACTCCTATAACCCATTAGATTAAGCTTTCGGGAGTGTTGATTCTTGACATGGTATTAGAGCCTTCTTAAATTATAACCAAGTGATTAGGAGTTTGATCCTTGGCAGCCTTATTCTTCTAAATGAAAATTAAATTTCAGCGCAAGCTATGGTAGACTTGTACACTTCAAGCTCAAACAGCCCTAGCATAAAGACATGTTAGATATAAAATAAATTCATGAACAACCCTTTAAACTTGGGAAAATATATTCTTGACATATACCTTCTCGGCAGAAGAAGCACGGCCAGAATTTGCTCCAGCACCTAATCTACTTATCAAGTCTCTTGTCTGCTCAATTTCTTTCTGCTGCTTCTCCCATGCAGCATACTGTGCTTCAATCCATGCTGCTTTTGAAATTACATACTGAGAGTAATTCCCCTCAAACGTCCTGGACACACCCATGTCAGTTTCCACAATTTTTGTACACAGCTGATCAAGAAAAGCTCGATCATGGGATATGATAACCATTGGAACATCCTGCTGGTTAAGATAGTCTTCAAGCCACTCAATGGTGTCAAGATCAAGGTGATTTGTAGGCTCATCTAACAGCAACAAATCAGGCTCCTGCAAACAAACATAAGTTCCCATTCTTATCATCAACACTTGCAACACTCAAACACGCATCATCTACACCACAAAACAGTGTACTCAGTGAGACATTTTATCACCCAGGAAATTGAATTATTCCTTTCTAAACAAAGCAAAGCAATAAAGTGTATGTCAAAGTGCAAATGACACCCACGTGATGGCTGAACACGCAGTATCCTATACAAATAGCACCATATTGTGAAGTATCAATGTATTTGGATTGGCATTTCATCGTACGTATTCCCAACTTTTCAGGACAAACCAAAGAAAAATGCAAAAGCTACTAATAGTAACTTTCAGCTTGACATGAGTCCAATGTTGAGACATTGAACCAAACATGCACTACAACTAAGTATGTGTTTGGATAAATGCTTGTAGAATTGATTTTGGTTAAATTTAATTTTCAAGTAATGTGATTTATATTTAGATGTTTCTATTCTAAAAGTAAGTTACTAGTAGAATTCGATATAAAACATTTAATCCAACGTAAAAGCTAAAAGTTAGCTCAACTCAAAATCAATTGAAGTAATTCCTCAACATGAAAACAAACATGTGAACATTTACTTGAAATAACATTAGCTGATATTTCAAGATGATTCAGGACAATCCAACATGAAGCATTAACACACCTGAAGTAGAATCTTGCCGAGACACATCCTCATCTGCCAGCCTCCACTGAAAGACGCGACCAGCCTATCAGAATCCTCAGGAGCAAAACCAAGCTCAGGCATCAACTTACTAATCTTGGCATCAACCTCATCCAAGTTCACATTCTGCGCCCTCCTCTGAAGCAAATCGAACTCATCCAAGAGCCTCCCCATGAGCTCCAAATCATTAACGGCACCCTCGAGCGCCTTCTGCACCTTCTCCAGCTTCCCTGCCACCTCCATCTCCTCCTTGAATGCGTTCATGAACTCCTCCCTCACCGTCCTGCTCGGCGCCACCTCGAACTCCTGGTTCAGAAACGCGATTTTCATGTTCGCCTTCGCCTTCACCACGTTCCCGAAATCCGGCTCCTCAAGGCCCGCGATTATCCTCATCTGCGTCGTCTTCCCGGCGCCGTTCACGCCGACCAGGCCCACCTTCTCCCCCTTCTTCACCTCCCAGCTCACGTCCTTCAGCACCGTCACGCCCTTGTAGGCTTTCCCCACGTTTTCGAGCTTCACCCCGGAGGAAATCCCCGACGCCCCAATGCTAGGTTGCTTCCTCACGCGCCGCTCCTCCTCCGAGTTCGTCTCGGAGAAAAGAGACTCGATATCGTCCTCGACGGTTATCATGGACAGGCCCGTTGAGGAAGCGGAATTGGGCCTCGGTGGGCCCGAGAACCGGTTCGTGTAAATCAAATTGGTGTTGGTGTTTGTTCTGCTGAGAACGCGTGGCGGAAGGTGGCGGAGTGCGGAGGGCTTTCGGGCGTCCAAAATGACCACGCCGGTCAGGTCTAAGTGGTGAAGCTTCGCGGCCAAGTCCATTGATAATGGATATGGTGTGAGTGCTCTTCTCTTCCCCCACAAATCCTGAACCAGACTTCAACCCATAAACCAGTTTCGCCAACTGTTGGAAAATTTTGCGCTTCCTTCACTGGGTTTTGTAATTTTGTGTAGGTAGAAGGATATGTTGTCTCGGACGGGGAAAAATTAAATTATTTAAAATGTTCCATTTGGATTTATTGTGGCCACAACATAAATATGAAAAATCAACCAACAGATAGATAACGATCCTGGTAGAATATGTGTTTTGTGCGGTGCAGAGAAGTGCAATAGGTCCCTCTCTTTTTGTGACACGCTGTCTCGGTGTGTGACTCTCATCGTTCTCTTCGGTCCACGTCGCACCGCCGCAAACAACCAAAATTTCTCACTTCTTTCTTTGTTTTCTTTTAACCCATTATTGGGGGGTTTAGATCATCTGATGGGTTTTTGTTTTTTTCTTGGCCCAACACTATCTTCTAAACGAACCGCCCATTGAAAAACCTGGGCTACTACTGTCTTCGTGTTTTCTTTTGCTCCTTGTATGACCTTGTCTTTTGAAACCGAACCATTTCTCTAAAAACAAAGTGAATAAATCATTGCCTGCTGGACTGTTTGAGTGACTTAGGTTGAGTTTTTTTAAACTTAAAATAAATAGTTTTAAAATAAGTGTTTTAAAAAAACCACTTATTTAATAAGTAGCATGATTTGTTTATCAAAATAAACAAAAACACTTTAGATATACACCCTGAAAAACAAAAAGTTGTTTATTTTATTAAAATAAGTATTTTTTAACAAATAAGTTTAAACAAACTAATCCTAAGAGGCCAACCCATGAAACTAAGTTGTTACTTGTTAGTAACACGAAACAATTATGCCATACATGCTCAATGTCTAAAAGGTTGTTGATCATTCAATCAAAAGACTGACCTACAAAATTGACTTGCCAGCAATACAAAGCACTTATACCTTATAAGCTCAATGTTTAGGGAGTTGTGGATTATCCAACCAAATAGTCAACCCACAAGACCGAATGAATACGTAACTCACACTAGTTTGTCACCAAAATTAACCCTAAATTGACCATTGGAGGAACATATCTACCCCACAATCCCCTTGTCCATACTGGAGGCAAGACGCACACACCTATCGACCTATCGAGTAGGGTAAACCTAAGGGTAAAACAATTAAAGCTTAAGTTTTAGGTTTACCAATAAAATTTATTTACTATTAATTTTTTAAAAGATCACATATTGGCTAAAAGGCCTTAATATATCACTACTTTCTCTAAAGTAAAAAAGTTTATCTCAACTTTTGCTTTTGATCTTACTTTATGTTGGATCATTCTTGAGTAGTAAAAAGTGACGTCAAGTGTCTCTAGTAAGGAAATCATGAGTCTCGTAGGATATTGCAAACAAAATCTATACTACTAATTAATACAGAACGCGACAACATGATAAGTAATACATAGCGGCTTCTAACATGTCAAAGGGGATGAGTTTGAGGGGTATATTGAGGACTTATTGGTTGAGCAAGTAGAAATGAGACGATACATACAAGAGAGCTAAACAAAACAATTAGAACTTAAATAATCATAGAACAATGAAGTATTTATATTGATGTTGCATATAAGTTTAAGACAATTATTGTGAGATTATATATCCTTCTATTAGATTAATTGTCAAATTTTTATTGTTGTATAACAAATTGGTATATAACACTTGTATTTACCTAATTGCATTGTTTTCCATTAAAATTATAAAGTTGAATTTATTTGTTTTTGTTTTTTTAGCATAGACCATATATATTTTTTCAGAGACACAATTTTTTTCAAACATAACAGGATCACTATAAATAATAAAGCTTTACCTTCAAATAGTTAACACAATCATATGTCTATGACTCAAATTTGGAATTACTTTTTTATCAAATTTTTTTTTTGGTGTATTTTCATCAAATATTAATTATTAGTATTACTAATTTTTGTAAGTAGGAAGATTCAAACCCACCACATTTTTCCCATTCATTATTAAATCAAACAAACTTATATTTCCAATTCAAAATTCCTCCTTCTAAGTTGAAACAATAATGTATTAATTGTTTTGCAAACTCAATGATAGGTTAGATGATATTTTTCTTCAACATTTTTACCGTCGATCTTTGTCTATTTACTATCCCTAAATTCCTTTTTTTTTTCTTTTTTGCTTAAAACCTTCCTGAATTGAATTATTACATTGTTTATAACAACAGCGCCCCCCTTCTACTTAAAATTTACTAACTGAAACATCAAATTTTATTTCCCCAATTTTAAACCTCAATATCATATATTATAAAATTATTTAAATTTTCACTAATCATACTTCTAAAATTTTAGAATTCCAAATTTTAAACCTTAATATCACATCTTATAAAATTATTCAAATTTTCACTTATCTTACTTCTAAAATTTTATAATAATTTCACATCTCAAATCTATCATGAACTCCAAAATATTCAGATGGAAAATGAAATTTTAAATAAAATAAAACTGACATAAATATTATTTTTACATAATTTTAAAAATAAAATATTGGTTAAAAAAACTTTAAAAATAGTCTTGCACATAATTTAATTAAAGTAATTAAAAATATACTCAACCCTGTCTTTTTTTCCTAATTAATAAGGTGTAAGAATAGCTTGTCCCCCAATTAAATTATATATTTGGATAGAAAAATCATGATTTAATTAAGACAATGGCTAAACTATCCCTTTCTATTAAATTATCTGTTTTTAAACTTTACTTAAATACTCTTTCTCCCTCTATTTAATCATTCAATTATGGGTTTGCCTAATTGACCCAAGGAAAACATGGGGTTAAATAATCCCATCTTGACCAATAAAATTTTGGACAATTACCCCGTTTTAATTTCTATCAATAATATGATTATTATTGTATTTAATGCATCATCCTTTCTCTCTCATGTCATTTATATTTAAAATTAGAGCTTTAGATAAATCATTTTTTATATATTAATGTGATTGAAATATATAAAAAAATAGTTTTTCAATAACATTTTACTTTTATATTAATTAATTACTTAAATTTTAATTATTTTTAGTTGTTAAATTCGAATTTAATTCCTAATTTTTTAACCACTAAGAAATTAGTTTTTATTTCATTAAAATCTACTCTTATAATATAAATTTGAATCATAATTTGGAACAAGAATGTGTTTTTATGAGTTATTCTTAAAGAAAAATATTTTTAAGAATTATTCGTGAGTAAACTATTACTTAGGCCCTAGAAGTTGTAAGATGTTGGATTTTTTAAAAAGTTAATTTTACATATTTAATTCAGATTAATAAATTAAAAATAATTTTTCTAGTTTGAAAATAAATAAAAAATATTTATATAAACTGAATAAAGAGTATAAATTTTATAATTAATTAAAAATAATTATTAAGATTTAATATTTAATATTTTATTACATATATTTATTGATTTTAGCATAATTCTAATTATTAAATTTTAATTAAAAACTATAATTTAACTCTTTATCTATTAAGGTAATAAATATATGACATGTACGTGGTGATAATCAAAATGCTATAATTTCAAGTTTCATTATTTTATCTATAATTTCACAATTATAATGTTTGTTTATAATTTTTAATTAAAAATTATAATCAAAATGTTATAAAAAAAATTTAAAAAATTATACTTGTATGTTGTAAAATGAATAAAATAAAATAAGAAAACAATGTATGAAAATAAAAATATATAAGATGTGTTATGTGTATTATACATGAAATCTTAGTTTCTTGAGAGAGAAAGAATGAATGATTAAATATGATAGCAATTACATTAATGATAGATTTTTTTATGAAATACATAGTAGATTTTTTTTATGAAAGACATTAATAGTAATTGCACGAGGGTTACAATAAAAAAATCTACCATCAATAGTAATTTTACTAAGTTTGGGATGAAACTAAAAATATATTTAAATCTATTTATTGTTTGAAGTTGTTGTAATAAATTAAAAAAATTAAGAAAATAGATTATATATTTTCATCTAATTATAAATTAATATGTATGACAAATTTACAACTTATAATAATTACCATATCAACAATAATTTTTTATTAGTGACATTAAATTCAAAACATTTTATTTTATTTTCATTAAAATTATTTGTAATTTTGTAGCATAATTTTTATTGCTCTTATTTATTATTTTGATGTTTCACAAACTGTTATTTTTCTACTTTTTATAAAAAAATTACTACTATAATTAATAATTAAGGTCATTTTGAATTTTTTAAACAACTGATAAATAAAAACAAAATTTTCTTTGAAAATTACAAATAAAAATAATATATTCTTAGTATAATTTTTCTGTATGATGATTGATCACATGAATTCTTTCTTCTCAATTAGGTTTTTATTATTGGTATAATAATTGACAGACTTTAAATAATTGAAACTAATGACGATAAAGAAAAAATCTAGTTAATAATTAATGTTCATAACACTATCCTTCCATTACCTGCTTGTTTCGGCAATGATTGTTACCTTTTACATATTTTTTCAATAAAAAAAATAGTGCACCCTTTTATTATCTGTCATTGTCTAGGCACGACTTTATTGTTCATTAAATTTCGAAGCAAAAGAAATAAATTAGATGGTCCCGATTAAATATATTTTGACATTATATTATTGTCTTTTATATATATAAAAAAATAAGAGTTTAACTTTTACATATTATTAATTACTTAAAAATTATATTAAATATAATTTTTTATAAGTTTTATTATATGTAACAGTAGATGGTATATTTTCTTTCAATTTATTCTATAGGTCTTTTTAATATTTTATATAAAAATGCGAAATGATATTTGAAGAACATAGAATTTTTCAATACCTTTTATATTTAACCAATAGAAAGATTAGAAAAACAACATTATAGAAAAAACGGAATTAGATAAATGAAGAACTTTAAATGAATAATAATAGTAGTGTTAAAAAATTAACCTAAAAAAAGTGTTAAAAAAATGAAAAATATATAATAAATTGGTAGTTGTGACTTGTGAGTTGTGGGTCGCAAATGGGGAAGAATATTTTGTGCGGGAAGACAGCTAGAAAACCGAAAGCAGGAGGCGGGCGCCACAACACGGATTGAAGGTACACTAAAATTAAAGCCATAATAAATGAAATAAAGATATCTTTAGTACAAATGACAAGTATATGCTTGTTGCTCATTCAATACAACTCTAACTAAGCATAACTTATCTTAATAATAAATAAATAGAAGAGTGCCATTTTTGGTAATTAAATTAAATAAAACTAAAAGAGAAGCCAACCGATTATATTTTTGAAGATATTTTCGGGTTTTTGTTTTAAAGCATGTTACTAAATAGATAATAAAAATATTATCATTACATCTTTCTTATTTGATTGTAAAAATATATATTATTATTTCTTATTTCATTTTGATCACAATCACAATTGGTAAACCCTACGAAAGGTAAACGTATTTTTGAAAAGACAAATGTAAAGAAAATGTAATTGTTTATTCTCGTGTATATATTTGAGAAGATACATGCTGCAACAGCTATGCCTATCTAGCATCCTTTTATCAACAAAGCCTGTGCCAAATCTCTCTCTCTCTCTCTCTCTCAAGATCTGAAATCACTCTGATGGAGCAGAGTAAGGAGGTTAGTTCTGATTTCTCTCTCTTTCTAAACGCGTCCGTTCATTTTCCCCTGAGACGATGTTTTGTGTTTGGCGGCTAAGGAAAAAAAAATAATAATAATCGAATGGAATCGAACGAACGATGTTTCTGTGTGTTTGGTTTGGTTGCTATTGACCTGGAAATAATATGTTTCCTTCGTCGAAAGCATATGCGTACTTTGATTTAGTTGTATTTGTCGTTTTTCTGGCTCATGCTGTTCTGTTGGAACTTTTCGTGTACTCAATGAATAGAAACGTCTATGAACTATGATGATAAAACTCTTTCTTTCATTTCAAGCTCTGTTTGTTGTACTTCGTGTCGTGCTGTTTGTCTTTCCTTTAACTTAATCGATTTGTTTTGTGTTTATTGTTTGATATGATGATATCAGTGTTGCAGTAGCACAAGTAATCGTAATTCCCTTTCTGAAGCTAATGGAATATCAGATGTATTGCATGAATACTTATCATCTGTTATGCTGTTTCTCTTTATTTTTTCTCTTGTATGAATATAATGAAGTTTTTTTTCTATCTTGTAAATTATTCAAATTAACTGTCAATAAATTATTATTATTATTATTATTATTATTATTAACTAGAGTCTAGAGGGTATGGTGAAGTTCATAAACTTTGCCTGCACATTGGCATTAGTAATTTTGCTTGTAATGGTTCTTCTGGATTGAAGTAAAACCTTTTCAATAATTAACCATTAGGTTTCTGAAATTTTATCATGCAGTCTAACTAATAATTTCTATTTATTTTATTGTAAGTACTACTATATGCCAAAAGATAGTTTTGTTATGGTGATAAGTCCTCTAACCTATAAATTTTTTTCTCTGTAGAAAAATGCTCCTTGGTTATCAGTGCCACAGTTTGGGGACTGGGATCAGAAGGGACAAGTGCCGGACTACTCGCTAGATTTCTCTAAAATTCGGGAAACGAGGAAGCAAAACAAGACAAATATTTCAAGGGCAAGTCTTGGTAACGAAGAGGAGCTCACGGCTTCTGCCACTAACAATGCAAACACTGTCCACAGTGATGAGCACCAGCACCCCCACTACAACCAAACCAACTCTCCAACTGTAAGATCCCTCACCTGCTTCATCATTCTTATTTTATTAGTTTAGCTACTATTTGTTGGTATTGTGGAAAATTGGGAATAGTAATTCAAATTGATTATACAGTAATTAACAGAGGAGGGGGTATTATGGGAATAGTAATTCAAATTAATTCCTACATTAATTAACTGACTGAGAAAATGACTATGTCATGCGTCTGTTACTTAATTGGTGCAGTAAGCATTTTTGCAAAACTGATTGTTTCAAACAACACTAATCACCTGTTTCTGTTCTGTTGATCAAGCAAAAACTTTGAATTAAAATAGTAACTTTTAATTATCATATGAGTTGATAGTGAGAACTCCTAATCAAAATTTTCATTACTCTTTCATGAAAAATTTCTATGCTAAACTCTTTATTTTTTCATTTACCCCTCTTCTAGTTAATTTAGTTCATTTCTTCTTATGTAATTGTCTATTATTAAGGGAACCTAGCCTCAAATCTTCATCAGGTTGGATTAAACACAAATAAGGAATAAATTAAACTTGACATATTGAATCTTCTGTCTGCAGTCTGCTTACTTTAATACCAAAAAATCTTTTAAAAAGGGAGCTAATTAACAAAAAATTGAATACCTAAATGATATTTTAAGCAAGAAAACCACATATATCTATAGTTTTCAATCTCCCAACCGTACTATATATTTATATAATAATGAATATGATCTGTGAAGAGAACAGAGATAGAATGAGAAGAATGTGAGGCGGAAACTTTTTATCTAAGAAAAGTGGAAGACAAAGACAAATACAACACAACATGACAGCTTCTCGCCAAGGAGGTTCTATTAGCATAAAAAAACAACAAAGCTCACTAAGGTCGAGGCCTACCGGTTAATGGCAAAATTCACGTCCATCTGCTTCTTTAACCAATACTAATAGTTTTTCAACCCAAAAAGAGAAAGGATATATTAAACTATACATTACAGGGAATTATAATGTGAGACCCATGATAAGCTTCTCCCGTTTTTTAACCTAATGTTGGCAGAAAATTGAGCCGGGGCGGTGGTTAGGTTGAAGGATGTAAATATTAATATTTATTTATATGTAGATATATTCTATTTGACCAGGAAACACGCAATTCTAGTTGCAGCACATGCAATGAATGTTTTGGGCAGTTACATTCATTTCATTGGTAAGAGGGCTATATATAAAATATGGTGTTTGGTTATTGATTAGTGGAACTTTGAAGTCATATTCATTCTGTAGATCCACAAAATATTAGACTAGGATATGGTGTCTAAATATTGCATCTTTGTTTGATTTTTTGTCTTGACAGTCCAGGAGGAGCTTCCTGAGCTACTTCAACTGTTGCGTAAAAGCTTGATTCTCAAGGGAATCTAGAACCTTTTCGTGTCTGCCTAACCTCATGGACAGGGACAATAATTATGGTTTTGCGCTTGGTGATCATTACTTCGCACTTGTTTTTTATTTAGGAAAGCAAATGTTTCATTTAAGCCATAATCTTCAATAGTGATTCTATTACGCTTCCGTCTTAGTTTGAAATTTTTGTATTTAATTAGAGGTATAAAGATGGTAAGCATGTAAATGGCGCTTAGGACGTTTGAACCTGTAAACCAGCTCCAAGATACGATGAATTAATCCAGCAAAGTAATGCTGTTGACCTTGAAATTTCCTTTGCTCTTGTTCCTCGATTAACTATTCAGTCTGGAGTTGAATGCTTACAATTAGGTTGGACTTGTAATGGTCTTCAATTTTTTCCTTCTTTCAGTTTTGGTAGCAATTTATTAAGTGAGCTCCAATGGTAACCTGCAATCACTTTTCATACAGAGATAATCACGTTTACTGTTATTCTCCCCGATGTTTTATCTGAACTTCATTTATTAGACTTGTATCCGCATGTTATTCAGTCGTTCAATAGATCAGTATCACATTGCTTGCTTGCTACCCTGCAAACCATGTAAATAAAATGTAGTTGTTGAAGGATTCCTCCTCTTAAAATATTGAGTTTAATTTCTGTGCTCTATCCATGTAAAGACTTTTATCTTGTTAGAACTCATTTGATGTAAACTAAAATTTTTAAATAATTATTATAAAAGTTAATAAATTTATTATGACTTTTAAATTTGTTGACCATATAGATGCTTTTTACATTATTTATGCATTTAGAGTAATTTTAAAATTATTAAGTATATAAAAAAAGCTAAAATTATATATTCCAAAGTCATTCCTGAAATTTTCCACACCCTGTTGGCCTTAACATTTTTCCACCCTTTAGGGTGTATTTGGTTGAAGGGGAGATGAGAGAAATAGAGAAAAAATTATGTGGATTCCACATTTCATATATTCTACTTTAATTAAAAAAAATTATCTTTTATTTTTATTTTCTCTATTTCTATTTTTATCTTTTAAACCGATCACACCCTTAGGTTTTTATTGTGTGGGGCTGTGGGCCTCCTACAAATTTGTCTGCCTCAAACACCAACGGCAAGCTTCACAGAATCACAGTTGGCGACTCCTATTCAAACTGTGGGCTAGGATGTTGACAAAAAAAGTTGTGGGTTAGGATTGTTGGAAGGGAATGATTCCGTGCCTGTGGTTGGAGTTCTGGTTCTGGTTTGGATCCTCTGCATTTCTTTTGTAAGGAAATTTTAGAAAGACTATGAAATAAGAACCGAATTACTAACAATATTTAAATGCGGTAAGGAAATTAATGATTAGTAAATACAGATTTTCAAACCTTCAATGCTTCGGCTTTCTTCCTTCTATTTGGAGTTCAATATCTCCAAATCCTTCGTTAACTTAAATTAAAACTTCTCATATACGCACTTGCACGCAGATGCACACACGTATATATCAATATTAATTATTTAAATACAATATTTTCTTAAATTTTAAAAATAAATTATGTAAATGCTGAATCAAAATCATGCCATCATTTTGTTAAAAATGTCCAGAAGCATAGACAATGTAAAAAGCTTTATCACTGTCAATAAATTTTAAAAACAATGTAAATGCTGTATCAAGCTCATGCCATCGTTTTGTGAAAAATGTCCAGCAGGATGGACAGTCTGACATATCCACCTGAATAATATATATCTTTCCAGCAAAGCCTATCAATGTTTACTAAGTAGACACCAAATTATTCTACCCATTAATTGTATAATCCCACCACAAGATACATCATTTTCAAAACTTCCGCGACAAACGGCGTCCCCTGAAATAACTAATGGTTTAACAACGCATCAAACTTTAATATACTCTACCTCACCCCCAACTTAAAAAAGACAAATAATTGGAGTGTAATCTAAAGATCCTGGTGAAAGTCTCACGAAGGGATCTTTGATTCTGCTCAGAATATCCTCTATTAATCTAATGAGAGTGCCGGCATTCTGATCGATTTGCAGAAAACGTCATCTTGGATTCTTCTGATTATAACAAATTATACTTTCTTGATAATCTGAACAACGTCTTCATCTTCAAGTTCATGCTCCTGGTAAGCAACAACATATTTCGATTAGTAGGTGGCATGCTCAACAATGAGGGAGAAGAATAAAAGTAGAAACACAACACAAAAAGAGGATGAAGCCAAAAATAAAGTAAATTAAGTACAATATCAACCTTGCCAACTCTTTGAGGCTTGTGTTTTGCACTTGAACCCCAGACCAAAGCACTGCATCATTCGGTAAATGTGAATTAAATGAATGTCAGGAAAGAAAAACATTTTTTATGGAGGACCGAGGGGTGAGATTTTTTTACTCAACTTTTTTCTCAAAGAACAAAATGACACCCCTCAAACTAGTTCATTCATCAAACTAAAGATCCATTTTATATGTTTATAAAGTTCATTCAGGTGAGTACGGGCCACAGAAACAAGAGATAATAGCCAAAACGAGTGCTTCATATATACAAATGAAAGGCTTCCTAATAAAGCTAACTAGAATTCAGACTTAATAGTTGAAAAGCCAAGTTAATCTTCATATTCATTGCTCCTCATTAACGCACAATGGAGAAATCACTAACATTATCAAGCAATAAAGCTAAAGATATGTTTTAAGAGAAGTGCTCACTACTTAAACTGTTTAAGCATGTCCTTGTGAATGCGATCGCAGAAGTCCTCAACTGTCCTCTTCTTAGAGGATAATATTACAGGGTCTTCATAATCAGGATTCATCCCTTTAGGTTTAGTATAAATACGAGTTAAGTTGAGATATTCCCAAATTTTCTCCAGAAGACCATCAAGGTTCCACTCCAGATGTGCACTGAAGCATAGATAGAAAATTACACATATTTATTAAGAAAACAACTTTGTGAATAAATTTATTGCAAAAATCACAACAGAAATGGGGGAAACGTGACAGTTGCCAATCATACAGTGCTCTTTCCCCTCTTGGTCTCAAACATAGATACTTTGTATAATAATCTGTGATAATTTTGGAATTTGGACTAAAATATTATAGTTACAAAACAAGAGGGGGATTACCTAATATCAAGCAAAGACATAAAAAGGAAGAAAACAATAAGTTAGAGAATTTAAGGAGTTTGTGGGCATGAATACAAAGCATTAAACAGGCCAAGCAACTAGTCAGTGGAACAAAATCAAAGACAATACAAGAGATCCAACAAAAATAAACAATGATACAGCAAAAATCTCCGGTGCTTTTTGTTGAGTGTGAGAATATCATGCAAATACCCCCAAAATGAAATCCTCAAAAACTAGTGATAAACAAGAAATAATAATCTAAGGATGTACACAAGTCTTATGATTTTTCTTTATTCAAAATGGAAAAAAGGTTTGAGGTAATAATAAGACCAATGATTTGAAGTATTACCTGATTGGGCAGTAATGAGGTAGCTTATCCAAGATCTCCAGTTCCTCAAGTGTGATCTGATCAATCTTGTTCACAACATAGATACAAGGTATATACACCCTACTTCCCTCAATGACATCTATAAGGTCATCAGCAGTGGCATCATACCTGAGAGTAATATCTGCATTGTGAATTCTGTACTCACTACATATAGCCTTCACAGTCTCAAGATCTAGATGTGTTGTGGTGACAGTTGAGGTGAGATTGAGTCCACCTTTGTCTTTCTTCCTAAAAGTCAGATTTGGTGGCTCTTTGTTTAACCTACAGTCAGAAAATGAATTTAGTCGATTAAAGAGGAACAAATTGTTATGAAGAGAAGAAAATAAAAAACCAGAAAATCTTACATCAATTTTTTTAATTGAAATACATCAAAATATATACATACGATTCTGTTCATCTGAAAGACATAATAGCCAAAGACAATATAGTTCATAACATATAATACAAAACAAGTTATCTGCTTTAACTGAACAACTCTTCCAGCAGATCCTGGTGCACCTGCCACATGAACAAATGGTTACATGCAGTAACACTTCCCTTGTGGCTAATTTGGATGTAAGACCCCCTGCTTCACTTCTAAAACCCTCCTTCTTTGGACCAAAGTCAAAGTCGGAGGCCAAATAGAAATCTATGAGACTACTAACAAGACTACCAGTACATACACTGAACATTTTTTGTTAATAGGTAAATTAAACAGGAAAGGTTGCTGAAGCCAGAAATTTGAAATAGCAAAGCCAATTCATAAGTGGCTGCTCCCACTTAGACCCGATAGGAAGCAAGCCTCCACAAGATTCAATTATTATCTCTCAAAAATCATATTTCACCACATGATCACCAAAACATCATATTAGAGTTTCTTCTGCCCTATGGGTGCAACTGCTGCCATCAATGAAGCCAGAAATGCTTGCTTTTAGAGTCAAATGCCTAACCACTATAATCTTCATTCATCATATTCATGCTTCATTGAGAAATATATTTTAAAACAAGTGCAGAAAAAGTGAAGTATTCATGCAAGTATAGGCTGCTGCACACAATGGGAAAAAATTATAAGAGGAGACCCTTGCCTTGTTCAGAAATCAGAATATTGGTAACATAACATAAAAATAGCAAATAATCAATATTACATGTTACCTTATACCAAATCCCTCTAGCTCTTTTTCGATAAGACGCTTATGAGTTATTGGCTTAATTGCATCAAGGACAATCAAAATGCAATTGCATGTTCTTGCAGTACTAATAACCTGCATTTCCAAAACAATAAATAAATGAATTACGAAAATGTATCAGTGTTTGTTGGTGTGTGAATGAAGTGTGGAAAATGAAAGGTGCATTGTGAAAGGTAAGGTTCGTGGTATAAGTAAATGCAAAATATATTACAAGGAAGACAGCATTCAATGCTAACAAACTTGATAGCACAAGTAGGACCAAGGTGTTAAACACCAAAATAGATTCCAGGAATCCCCTGCCCAGTTCATATTATGACAACATAAAACCCTTAACTTCTTTAAATATGCCATGGATCTCACCTCAACATTCAGCAAAAAAATCAAGAGAAAAAACTTTTTTAAAATTCATGAGGAACTTTTCCCTCTGAAAAAAATTTTGACAAAAGATATTCTGATGGAAGTTTGACTACATTGCAGACTTTACTTAAAAAGATACACTTCAGTTACTTTGATTGAAATTATCTTCTTAAAAATGATATCAAATGTAGTTAAACCATGACGAAAGTAAACTATGGTCTTTTTTTTACCTGCCTTCCTCTACCCTTTCCATCCTTAGCACCCTCGATAATTCCAGGGAGATCCAACAACTGCACATAAAATTGAACAACTACCAGTTAAAAATGGAAAATATTAACATAACTTAAATATGCATCACAATCATATTAATAAATTGTACAGTGACTAATATCCAACTGAACCTAAGTTCAAACTAATTGAAGATAAGCTTTTTCATGGTTAAAATTTTTATTTTGAAGTAAACAATATTAATGGGACTTCTTGGTAAGATAGATTTAGAAAACACAGTCAACATTAACCCTTCAATGCCTAAATTATTTATATATAAAAAAAAACAAAAGAAACTCCTCCGCATAGTCGTATAAACTTCATCCTCAAAATGTTTTGATGCCTAATTTGACAGTAGAAACAGACGGACTAGATTGTACTCGTACAAGCATTAGGAACCTTAAAAAGATATTCTCAAATTTTTAATTTAAGAAAATCTACAGCCCAATCAAAATAAAACTCCAGATATATTCATTTATAATATGGATAAAAATATCAACACAAACAATTAAATGACACAGGACAAAGCTTTAATCAACTTTAGGTGTTTATCACTTAAATCATCTAGGGATAGCTGGTCCAGAAGCAAAGCTAGTACTTCAGCCTACTCCGTAGCAAGGCCCAAGCAAAAAGCACGCAGACCATCCTAGATGACTGACTTTGCCAATTATTAGAATTTTCAATTAGAATGCGATTTACTTTTATCTGTTATCTGTAGTGTACACCTGTATGGTTCTGCTTTATAGCCCATTGGGAGCTTTGCCTTATAAAGGGAGCCTTTTCAGTTGTAAGAAGGTTATGAAATGAATGAAGTATTTTCTTTTTATTACCTAGTCTTAGATTAACCAAGTGTAGCCCTAGATTCTCTAGGTGTCAGTGTCACTTTATTATGGTCCAACAACCAACACAAGCAACTCTACTTACTAATACATGAAATATGAACAGTGAGAGGATGAAATATAAAATTTGCCAAAACCTATATGCCAATGTTCCTTAAAGACCTGAGCACACATGCAGCTTATAGTCAGAGGCTACTAATATAGAGTGGCAACATTCACATATCATTTAATCTTCTCTCAACTATTATCAGAAAAAGGTACAACTAAATTCAGCTTTAGGCATCCCAAGCTTTTCAACCCACAAGCAGAATATCTTTTGCACAGTAAGGTGATAAATTTATCAACATATAATATGTTTATGTGGAGATACCTGGATTTTAGCTCCACGATATGTGATCACACCTGGGATGCAAGTTAAGGTAGTAAACTCATAGGAAGCAACCTATAAACAAAAACAAGTAAAAACTTCAGAAAGTTCTTTAATACAAACTAAACTTTAGATAATTTGGAAAATTATTATGCTACCCACCACCCAAACCCAATACAAAGATAAAATCACCCTGCATGCACATTATAATTGATTACTTAATGAACATAATGCATAACCTCTGTTGCATTATTAGAAAGAAAAAGCAGAGCACTTGAACTTCTGTTTATAGTTCCCCCTTAGTGCTATAGAGTCGGGACAATGGAAATTGTTGAGAAGTGGAACTTTATGGGATTGGGAGTTCTATGTCTACATTGCTCACTAGGTTTAGAAAGAAAGTTTTAGCATTATAATATTTCAAAAACCCTTATTTTAGCCATATGTCCAATGACCCTTTTTAATTTCTCAAGAGCTTCTTTCCCACTATGGCCATATTTCTAAACGTTTTCTCTCTTGAGGTTCTCATTTTCTTTTTCTTGTCAAAAGGTTGCACTTCCTCTGACTACATTAAATCAAATTCACTTTCAAAAAGGACCCAAACACAGAAAAGAAATAAATGATAGGCCTGGAATACCTCCATACCTCAGAAAATGTCCCGGTCAACTTATTTAGTAGAGTAGATTTGCCAACTGAAGGGAAGCCCACAAGACCAACTCTTGAATCCCCACTTTTAGTAACATCAAAACCTTCACCAGCACCTCCAGCTCCTTTTGATGAAGGTGTAAGGAGTTCCCTCCGCAACTTTGCTAATTTAGCCTGGCACCAGATATTTACCAATAATGAATCAACCCCTCAACAAAAACAGCAACAGAATACAGGAAAACAGAAGAGGAACTTGAAAAGCTCAAAGAAGGGGACAACAAGGAATAAAATCCTAATGATACTTATGGAAGGTTGATTCCACATAGAAGCAGAATACAGAAACAACCATCTTGCTTCAATATCACATATCAGAAGAAATTGATATGGAAGATCCATGAGGCCAATAGAAACAAAGATGAGCAGGATAAGATTCCATACATTTAGAGTTATTTACTTATATGTTAGCATTCCTTTAGGGGCATAAATATATAAGCAACATGCACCCAAAATTATAAATAAATCACAATAATCAGCAGTAGAGATTACTATGATGGATGAAAAGTGGAGACAAAGTAGGCAGATAGCACCAGAAGAAAGTATTACGCCTACAAATATAACTTCCATAATGAATATAGAAAAGGGAATAGAAATAAGTCAATATAAAAATCAATGAGAATCCTTAATACATGGAAACAAACTAGGTCAATTGTATGTGCAGAATGTGCTATGAGGCTTATGCCTACAATTTCTAATATAAAATGTAGAGCAAATAATATCATCATGAACCAGATACACTTCCAAATGCAATCCCTGTAACAACTATCCAGTATCCACTTCAACCAACTCATATAAGATCATGTCAATATTTCAGTACTTTGAAATAAACATTTTCTCCTGATTTGAAACAAAAACAAGACATCCCATTGTCTTCGATAGTTAACCACAACTACCAAAAAAATTCAGAACAGCACACACATTATTAACATACTTGATCTCTTTTCCTTTTTCATATGTCATTTAATAATCAAACAAATTAACTTTATGTGCTTACCTTCAGCAAGCCCAGATGATGAGCAGTAGCCTTGTTTTTTTGGGTCTTTGCCATCTGCAAAATGAAAAATACAATTAACCAATGATTGCAGAATTAAAAACATTGAAAGCAGAATAAAGTTTGCAGCACCAATTCAAATAATAAAAATGAAGGATAACCACTGAATCTAAGCTAAGTTGGAAAGAAACAGTTCTCTTTTATAAAAAGAAATGGTGATTCATAATCAAGTAGAAGTTAATTGACAACTATTAAAAAAAAAAAAGAAGGAAAACCCTACTGCGGCAGAGAAACATTTATCTCAATTTTTTTCTAAATTATTTTGAAGTGCTAAATGAACACTGCTGAAAAAAGGTTAGTGTTCTGCTTGAATAAATCACATGTCCACAATCATTCCCCTGTATTCCACTCAGAACCCAAGTACCTCATCTTCGATATCTTTGATCTTCTGCATCACCGTCGCCATTTTGGAAGAAAGATAACAACCTCAGTGGCAACGCGAAAGATATTCAGATTAAACCCTGGCGATAAGTGAAGTGAGATTGGACTTGGAAAACTCTGCGGTGGTGAATTGCTGCAGCTCAGCGTTGTGTTGCGACGGTGAAGAGAAGAGGTGAACGAAGAAGGTACTAGAACATCTCGTATGCAGAAACGCTTACGGTGGGACCTAGGGTAGAGTATTCAGTTCTCGGATCCAAATTAAAATTACAACAAACATGGGCCATTTTTTAAATAAGCTGCGTAAGCCCAAAATAATTAGCTTACAATTTATTTGGGATAGCGTCAACTGCTATTGGACTACTCACACCGGGATGTCTTTTAGCTATATTTTCAAATTATCTTTCCAATGGAGCACAATAAAAATATTTTCATTATACACTTAAAAATTTATGAAACAAAATTGTGTTTTTATTTATTTTTTGTTTTTTTACAAAACAAAAATGTAATTTCGTTTCGCAAAAATCCCCACCCCCTCCCAAAATGAAAATGCAATTCCCTTTTGACCAAAAATCCCCCCACCTTACCCTCTCTCCTTTCCCTTCCCCTACCCTTATTCCTAACGATCACACAAACACTCACAACAACAAAACATTACAAACACTCAAATTTATTTTTTATCTGGGTTGGGTGGGGGATGGGTGGCATAAGGAGAGGGTGGCAACACGGGGACATCAGTGGGGGAGACAATTTTGAATCTAAGGAGAAGGAAAAAAGGTGTGGAGATTTGGTGACTGAGCAAAAGAAGAATTTATCAAGACTGATAGTGTCATTAACAAGGATTGATAGTGAAATAGTAGTTTCCTTTATTTGGGCTTAGGTTTCTTTTTGACCCAAGTTCACGCCAACTATGTATGGACAAATATCGATGAATCTCATCTCACATAACTCTGGGTAATTGTTAAATATATTCTATTGTATTAATAATATTCTCTTATTTTCTTTTTATTATGAGCAAATTACATTCGTCCTCCAAAGTTAGTGTTTATTACACTTACATCCCCTTCCTAAAAATCACATTTATTTTGTTTTCCCTGAACAATCATCGTTACTAAGTTCAATGTCTTAAGAACCCTTATCACTTTTGTGCAAGTCTACTCCTAGCCTAAGTTCACTTCGTATTTCGCTAATGAAAACATTGTCAACTTGCTCCTCACCTCCTTCGTCAACTCTATCACCTTCACCAACCACAACAACTTCACCATCTTTGCCTCCTATGATGTCGTCTATTGCCTCTTCTAGTGTCGCAGTGACCTCACCAATGACCAGTGCTCTTGCTCCGTATCGCATGCGGTCATCCAACTCGACAACCTCTACACCTCTGACAATGATACGTAACTCGACAATTGTTTCGTTAAGTAAGATAATGTTACTTTCATCGGGTCGAGGACATGACGATGATGTCACTAGATCCTCACTTCCTTTTCTTTTTTCTCATCATCTTTGACAATTTTAGTGGGTTAGGGAATCTCAATGTAATGAATAATAAAAAAAATAATAAATTCTTGTGTATAATTAGAAAAAAGAAGTGAGGTTGAATGTAATAAGCACTAATCTCTTGGGATGTGAGTGTAATTTATTTCTTTATTTTTATTATTTTTCCAAAATATCCTTTTAATCTCCTTGTCAATTTCAATGTTAGTCGATGTCTGAGAACATTAGTTAATAAATTAAAAAAATATTTTTTTTAATACTCAAAATTATACTGTTCATAATATTTTTTACACTTTTTTATTATGTCATAATAAATATTTTTTTCTTATTTATTAGTTCTTTTAGAGAAAGATCTTTTCCATAAACTTTAGTATTTATGTTTCTACTGCTGACAATACAAGTGTCACTGCTACATTGCTACTGTCATTATTTGCCCTTTTAAGGAAAAAAACTACGTCATTCCCTGAAATTTGTGGTTGGTAAGCATGGCGTAACCCGTGATGTTACAGTGCCATGTGCCACAGTCATTTCCTAGTAGGATGGGCATTAAGGACCCCTGCCTGAAAGTGGTTCCCAATTCCCACCCACCAGTCACTAAGCTCTGTTCCCCAACAACAAGTCAACAGTCATTTCCTCTCACATGCTAACACTGTAAACATCAATTCATAAAATATTTTTTATCAAGCCATCTTAATAACTCTTGAAAATTTCATGATATTAAATATTTTTATTTACTAGCAACATTTTTTTTTTTGATTTCGTGATACTAACTTATACTTTAATTGGGTCATAAATATACCTACGGTTTCAAAATTTTAATTAAACAGAATTTTTTTTTGTATTTAGTTGTTTTAATTTTTGGGAAAAAAAGTTGTTCTAATTTAACTAATAATTTTTTAATTGTAGTATTAATCAAAGTAATTTAGATTAAATATCTATAAAAAATACTGTTTATAATCAATTATCAATTACTACCTTTATTCTTACTAACAGATACTTAATTCATCAAAAATAATAAAAATAGTTAAATTAATTATTTTAATTATTATTGACATAAATTTAAAATTTATTTCAAAAATATCTTTAGAATTATTTGATTTAATTGATGTATGATATTTTTTCACACAAGGAATTAGAAAAATCCAGAATTTAAGAACTAAAAGTATACAAATTTTAATATGTGAGATTAAGAAAGATAAATTCTTAAATTTGAGAGCCTAAAAATATATTTAAACTAAACCTATGTTATTTTTTTATATATAGTTATAGAAAGTATCCAACAATTTTGTAAATAATTAATTTTCATTGTAAATCTAGCTATCAACCTTTAGTATGGTCTCTTTTCAATCATTTTTTTTATTCATAAGATTAAAATTCTAAATCTTACTTAAAAAAAAAGTCTAGTTTTGTGCATATCAATGACATATTGGTGATGAAATAAGATTATGTTAATTTAAACTAACTATTACATCATTTAATAACTTTTAATAGCATAATTTTATCTCAAAATTAATTATTAGATTGAAAGTTTCTTTTATATATATCATATTTGTTTAACTTTATATTAATTAAAAAGTATTTAATACCTCATTTTTATAGATCAAAATTGACATAATAATATAAATATATTAAAATACAACGTATTTAATACCTCATTTTTATTCATTGATGGTTAAATTTTAAAAAATTAACACAGACAACAGAGATAATATTATATAATTATAATTCAAGATTTCAATCGAATTCACAATATACACAAAAATATTAAACGGTATAATAGTTTTACATGATATATAAATTTATTGAAGGATGCAATAATTAGTGTAATAAACAATATTATATTACAACAAGATAGAATACCACCAAACATGCCTAAAAAGTCATTTTTTTTAATAACTATAGCAACTAAATATGAATAATTAAACCAAAAAAGTTGATCTAAACAGTCGAAAGGCTGACAACTTTCTTATATGGAATCTCGTAATTTAAGTGGATGATATTTGTCTTTTACCTTTCATTCTGGGATCACTTTACTTTATTTTATCAATTATTTTTGTCGTCTTTCTACATTTTTACTCATCAAAACTTGGCATCTGGGTGGTGGATACAGGAATTTGTAAAACAGTTGGCATTAGAAAAACGTGGCTCTGCATTATCGCTAGCGGCCGACACCATTTCTGATTGTAGCATCATTATTATTACTGAATTCTGCAGTTTCAAGGTGAAGCCTGAAGCGCCATGGAAGCTCAAGCGGTTCAAGTCTTGCGATATTCAGCTACGCTGCATTCCAATAATCCCAAGCTTGAGAAAACAGGGACCAATGGCTCTCTCCGAATGTTTGGTGGATTTAAGAAACAGCTTTTTGTTTCGTCTAAGTTGCAGAGTGCAAAACCTTCGGCGAATATACGGCGAAGGACAGCATCTTTGGTGGTTGCATGTTCGCATAATAATATTCCAGGTTGTTGTAAAAACCATGCATACTTTGACAATTTGCAAACAATGATTGTTTTCTTTTTTTATTTCCTTGAGTTTTCATACCTACGTACGTATATATATCTGATGCATATGCTATTCGTATATGTCTTTATCAAAGTATGATATGTGATATAATAATAGAACCAGATTTGTGTCAATTTATCCAAATCAATATCAATCTTTAGAGTGTGATTTTTTTATTCTCCGGGTGCCCCCACCCCACCGTGTAGAGATTAATCCGGCTCACTCGCACCACCGCGAAGCCATCGGTCAAAGGGAATTTTACATAAGTGAGAATCAAAACCTTTGATCCAAGAGAATTTTATATATAGTGAGAATTAAATAGATCCTTTTCACACATGTGAATGCAATAAAACCTTACACCATTGAATTCCTTTGGATTTTAGAGTGCTTAAGGAATACTATAATTTGAACTAGACGTCTTGCAAACCAAAAGTTGTGTTACTACTGAGTACGGCCTGTACGGGAAGAAGGTGTAATTATTGTAAGTTGACAGTGAATTATTTGTAGAAAAATCAAATGAAATTTCTTCGTAGCTTTAGCACTTTTGAAGTTAGTAGAATGTTGTTCGAAAAAGTAAAGGAAGGAAGCCTTTTATTTATTATAATAGGGCACCGTTATTTGAGACTAAATATGGTGGATTATCTACTATCTATATTGAAAATCGTTACATGGTTTATTAATTAGAAAGGGTAATGCTCTTACCAGCTGGATCCTTGAGGGTCTGTTTCTATCAAGTTGAGCTAACCGTGGCTACACTTAATTTTGAGCTACCTTTCATTATCTGTAGTGTCAGTCACAATTCCCTCGGGTGATTAATTGGAAAACTAACATATAAGGGAAGGCATGTGTTTACCCTGTACTATGTAGTTTGTTGATGATTGTAATTTGTAATAAGTGTTGCCTATTTTGAGTCTTAACATAATTTTTCAAATGTCACTCATGTAGCTTCAGCATTGGAATATGGAAGCTTTCATTCTTCTGTTGAAGAAAAGTTGATTTTGAAGGTATATAGCACAATGCCCTTTGTCACTTTTAATTGATTTAAGCTCTTTCACTGCAAAGATGCCCCTTCAGTTATAGTACACCATCTGGACATGATAACCTGAGCTTAGTTGTTTTTTGTGTGAGCATCTCTTAACATTGTCTGAGAATCTACGTGCCATTATTCATTATCTTACTCGAATCAATAAAACTGCAGATTAAATCACAAGAGATCGAACCATACTTAAGTGGACGCTGTATATATCTTGTTGGTCAGACTCTGGGCAGAAGTGCTTGTGCATACATACATTGCAAGTATAATTACTTAGGGTATTCAAAATATTTTGAATCTGAAATGCAGGAATGATGGCCTCTGGGAAGACAACTGTGGGACGGATATTGTCAGAGGCGCTTTCTTATTCGTTTTATGATAGGTTAGTGTGGTAATTGCCCCACCTGTCTTCTTTTCAAATTGAGGAATAGAGTTATGAGTGAAAGTGAAGCATGCAACATTTGAAAAACCAATAAATAGGCTAGCACAATAGAGAAAGAATTTCAACTGATGATTATATTGGATTGATATCATCTGACTTTAAGGAGATGCGGCAAATTTATTGTATCATTAGGATAAACCCGGGTCTGTCTTTTGTATACAAGATTCCTAATGTAAGTGTTTGTGTATCACAACAGAAATATTCTATTTCATGCACGCATTAAAGTTTCTGCTGAACATTTTCTGCATTTATGGAAGCAGTGATGCATTGGTGGTGAAGGAGGTTGGTGGAATATCTGTAACTGATATATTCAAGCACTATGGAGAGCCTTTTTTTCGTAATAAGGAGGTCAGTTAAAAAACACAATGTTTTCAGTTTTTGTGTTCCTCACTAAGTATTTGAAATTTTTTTGTTAAGGTTTTCTAATTGTAAGGTTTTCCTATTTCTTCTATCCTAGGCAACCCTCTCTCATTTTCTTTTATCCAAATTTAATCTGCGCAGAATGTGTACCTTCATAAAGTAAGCTGCAACAGGGAAATGGGAGCAATCTATTCTAAAGTACTAATTGATGATACAACCTAGCTTCTTTTAATTAATGGATAGAAAGAATGTCTATCCCACAGATTAACTCCTCTCCTTTCTTAATATAATAAATGAAGAACATTAGTCTTGAAAATTTGGAATTTTGAAAATAAATTGGTTGGGTTTGGTTTGTAGAGAAATCAAATACAAACTTAGGCAGGAGCATGGATACTGTATTAAAGTAAGCATTTTAAGACAGTTATGTATTGTATTGAAATTGCATTATTCAAGTGTAGTGATGGATCCTTCGAAGAAGAAACTCCCAACTTCACACAGACAAGTACTCCTCTGATGTAATACAGAGTTTTGCACATCCCTTCCATATCATAATTTCCCCTATATTACCTCCCACCTTCTTTCATTCTTGTGTAACAGACTAGTCAACCCCCTCATCTCCCTACACACCCTTTCTCCTCAGCTTTGTGGCAGACCCTTCTAATACTACATAAACTTCACCAAACCCAGATGCAGGAACTCTAGCTTCTTGGGCTATTAACCAATGGTTCTTTTATGGGTTGTCAACAATGCCACAATAGCTCCTAAATGGTGGGGGAGTTGTCACCTAATCACGGCCCTGACCCTGGCCCTGGCCCTGGCCCTGGCCCCTGTCGAGGCACATGTGTTTACTCTTTCAGTTCTACAGTTAGTGATCTCTCAGTAATTGCATGATCATTTGATGTAAAAGTTAGATTGATATCAACCTAAAGTTAAACTTTGGTTAATCTGTTTAATAACTAATAGTAAGGCTCATGGAATGTGATATTAGATAAAGTTGAGGGCTTAATATCTATTCCCTTCGTCTCTAATTATAAAATTCTTTCAACTAATTCATGTCCTTTAAGAAAAGTAGTTAATTATCTTAAATCTGTCAATTATTTATACTATCATTTCAAAATTATCCTTTTTTTATCTTTTTATTCTCTAAATTTTTTCTCATTAATGTTAAGAGAGATAATTTAAGTAACTGTATGTGAAGAAAAAATAATTAATACATCTAGAAATTACAAAATAGTCTTATAAAAATGGACAAACAAATTTCTAAAGAGTCTTGTAATTAGAGATGAAGGAAGTAATGATGATGACATGTGCCAACAAGCCACGGCAGAATCTCCCAAATTACTATTCTTCTGTTTAAAAATAAGAAGATTTGGGGCTGTTGTGAATTGTTCTGTTTTTCCTCCAGGTTCTATTATCAATTTATCACATTCATTGCTCATTTTCCATGCTTATTTTACTGTTGCAGACTGAGGTGTTGCAGAAGGTGTCAATAATGCATAGACATCTTATTTCTACTGGTGGAGGTGCTGTCGTGAGGCCCATCAATTGGTATAATAATTAACATACTAACGAGAAAAGTTTTAATTACCTCCACTTTTGCCATTAACTCTTCTCACTTCAGTCTTCACACATACTTTATATATGGATTGCCAGGAAATATATGCAGCAGGGGATTAGTGTTTGGTTGGATGTACCTGTAGAAGTCTTGACTCAGAGAATAACAGCTGAAGGAACTGATTCTCGCCCACTTCTACATTATGAAGGAGGAGATGCATACACAAAGGTAAATGATTTTTCTTCCATGACATTTTTTCTTTTGCAAAATATAAGACAGTAACTATTAAGAATCTTGGAAATTTGGAGGAACTGATCTTAGCATCAAAAATATTTTTCTTTTCCAGTAAATAATTTTACCCTTTGGAATTCACCTGCAGACTATCACGCATTTGTCTTCCCTTTTTGAAGAAAGAAGTGAAGCATATGCAAACGCCAATGTGAAGGTCTCCTTGGAAAGTATGTCTGCAAATGTTATTTCATTTCTTTAAATGAGAATTCTGGTTCTGTCCAGAATCTTTGGGAATACAACAGGAAAGGAAGTTGCTACTTATAGACTCTTGGGACTTCTGAAGCTTAACTTTTTTGGTCTTCATTTATGGATAGTAGTTAGTCTTTAAGGATTGTCCATTGCTAAAGCATGAAAATTCAGATTGCTTTATTTTTAGATTTCTGTGAAGCTCTAAAGGGTATACTACTCATTCATTATCTGCATTCTAGATAACATCCATCTATTATTGTGTTATGTTCTTTTGTACAGATATGGCAGCAAAACTGGGCCGAAGAGATGTGTTAGATTTATCTCCAACTGCTATTGCAATGGAGGTGCGTCACTTCCCGCTTCATCCCCTTCTGAACTTCATCTTAGTTTGCTCTTGACCAACCTAACTTTCTGGAGAGGCCAGAGCTGAAATCGTATCTAAATTTTGAATCACTGACATTTACTAGTGCCAATGTATTTCTCAGGCGCTGGAACAGATCAAAGGCTTTCTTATAGGTGAAGATGGCTTTTAAGCGTGTGCTAGCAGAATCTTCCACACAAGCATGCTTTAATTGTGCATATTTTTCTCTTCAAATAATAATTATAGCATGGCAATGTGTTATATCTTTTTGTTAGGAAAAGGAATGATGCAGCATCATCAACATGCACATATTTAGTATTTTTTTTATTCGTAAAAATTAAAAATAAGTACTAGAATTGAAGTTTTACAACTTTCACGTACTGAACTAGATCTCGTTAGTGTAGGAATTTAGTGTTTATGTGTAATTTGTGTGATCATATATAATTTGACGGCATGCAGCATTTAATTTGTATATCTTTTTTTTTTTTTTTTTTGTATATTTATGAGTAGATGCGACGTTTTTTACTTCTTCTCTGAAAAGTACAAAGGTAAAACTGGAAGACACCCTAAGAGTACCAAACAGGGATAGATCATAGATGTGATATTTTTTGTAATCAAAACTGGATAGATCAGTTTATGTGTCTCAAGATCTGCCGATTTTGGTGATAAATATTGTACATTATAAATAATTTTAAGTAAACAAATTCACAGGTAATTTCTCATTTTACCGTGTTAAAAAAAATCAAGTAAACTACCTTTTCTAGAGTGACTGCTTCGGATAAGAAAGTAATGCATTTGTAATAAATACTATAAACTTTTGAGCTTTCCTTTAAAAAAAACTTTTAAGCTGCATAAAATAAAATAATTTTTAAATTGTTTTTAATAATTTTTTATTATCTTGTAGGATTTTATTTTTTACATAATTTTATCATTTTATGCTCTGTTACAATATAAATAAGTAAGAAAGGAAGAAAGTAGGAGGAAGGTATGAAACTTCCTTCGATTGATTGGGTTCAAATAGCAAAGAAATTTAAAAAAAACGGTGTAGGACCTAGTAAAAAACCCTTTGCTCAAAATTGTGAAGAAATGCAAAGAAATTCTTGCATTTTATTGAAGTACCCTCTTGCTGATCATGAAGTTACAAATTTTAATTTTATTAATGATTAATTTTTATTAAAAAAAATCTGATTGACTACTTTCGATAAAGTTTCTTTCTTTTAACTATTAAGGAAAAAAAACATGATTATGTATGATAAAAATAAAACAAAAAGTATCTTTCTCACGTCGGACAATTTTAAAATAAGTACCGTATGTATGTGTAGGGAACAAAGATACGCATATGCCAAATCTACCTGGACCACATTACATTTCTTTCGTGGTATAGACCACTTACACTTTAAGTTCTAAGTTCAAAGGTGTGTGATTTATCATATTTTTTTTCCTACACCATTTATTTTTTTAGTGAGAGTGGAAAATAAAAAAAATACTCTTACTTACGTATAATTTGTTTGGATTGTCAATAAGACCATTACCTATTTATATTATTATGACGATATTTTATCCAATTGAACTAATAAGTCAATTATGTTATAAAATAATTAATGTAATTATATATAATACTAAGATTTTTAATGTATATTTAATATATATATAAGTTTACATAATAAATGTTGTAACAATTAATTTTAATTTAATAATTAACTTTTTTATATATAAATTTTTATTAAACCCATAATTTTTATTTAAAATTTATAATTGTAAAAATATATATTATTAAATCAAAAATTAATTATAATAAGATCAAAAATAGAAATTTACTTAATGTAATAATATTTACACAAGTATTATAAAACACTATAACTAAATTTATTTTAAAAACTTTAAAAATATATATTTTTTAATTTAAAAAAATTGAGTTCATATGATTCATAAGAATTATAAATTAGTATGTTTTGGTTACTCCTATGATCTCTACCCATTTTCCAAAACTCGTACCTTGATTGGTTACTCCTAGCCCCACTGTATGAGTCATATGAAAACGTGTTGCATGCATGAGTATGACCTGTGCTAGTTTTACAAAGATTTATTTATGATTTCAAAATCTAAAAACAGTTCTTGAAAATAGAAATCCAACACACTTCAAGTCAAAGACTTATAACAGTATGTTATGGAATGTCCTAATTTATGTGTGTATATTTGTTTACCTTTCATTCTGATTCACTCACTCTATTAATTTGTCCCTTATTTTCGTCATTTCTGATTGTAGTTGATTTGTTTGTTGGTGAATTCCGCAGTTTCAAGATGAAGCGCCACGAAACCTAAAGTGGTTCAAGGCTTGCAAATTTTCAGCTATGGTGCATTCCAAGAAGCTTGGAAGAACAGAGCCAAATGGTTCTGCCGGGTGGATTCAAGGAGCAGGTTTTTGTTTCGTCTAAGTTGTGCCCCACAATGCTGTAAAAAATGTCCATACTTCCACAATTGATTTTTCTTTTTCTTTTTCCATTTTTTCTCCCCTTTAGCTTTTAGACGTACGTATGTATCTGTTGTACGTTGTACAATTAATTTTCGTAAAAAAATTTAAATATTTTTTTTAAAATTTAAAATTTTACTTCAAAGGATCAAATTCAATACCATTTGAATCAAAAGAATAAAGTCTAATACTACTAGATCAAAAACTATTTCGTTATACATGTTATTGTGTAATTTATGTCTTTATCATAATAACATAATAATAATGTACTAATATAATAATACAATTTGATTTTTGACCGAGTGAATTTATTCAAATGAATATTATCCATGGTTTCAAAAGAGGCAATGCTGGATTGCACTCTTTTTCTTCTCGACTTTAATATATAGAGTGGTTGTTTACGAAAATGATAGTATTATAATTTGAACTAGCCGTTTTGCAAACTAAAAATTGTGTTACTACTGGTTACGGGAATAAGGTTTAATTATTCAGAGGGTTAAACAAGTTTTTTGATTCCAATGAAATTTCATATTTTTTTTGTCTGTCGTTTATTTTTAGTCATTAATATTAGTTTATGGGAGGGATACCTTCCCATTAGGGCCATTACTTTAGTTTTCTTTTCTCCCCCTATTAATATCTCTAATTCGTTGCTTCACCCAGTATTTTTCTTTTAAATAACCGGACACAGTTCTTTGAGATTAAATATTGTGGATTATCTATTATCTATATTGAAAATCATTACGCGGCTTACTAAAAAGAGTAATGATCTTACCAACTGAATCCTTGAGGCCTGTTTTTTATCAAGGTGAGCTAAACGTGGCTACGTTACTTAATTTTATCTGCAGTTTCAGTCACAATTCCCTAAGTCGATTAATTGGAAAACTTGATAGTATCTTTTAAGGCAAGGCATGCATGTGTTTGACCAAATGTACTATATAAATATGCTTAGTTGAGATGTAGCTTGTTGTTGATTGTAATAAGTGCTGCCTATTTTGAGTGTGAACATAATTTTTTTTCAATGTCAGCTTCGACATTGCAATCTGGAAGTTTTCATGCTCCTGTTGATGAAATGTTGATTTTGAAGGTATAGCATCGTGCCCTTTGTCACTTCTAATTGATTTAAGCCATTTCAGTGTAGCGATGCTATAGTTACAATACAACATCAAGACACGATAATCTGAGCTCAGTTTTTGCTTAACTAATAAAATTGCAGAGTAAATCGCAAGAGATCGAGCCATATTTAAATGGACGCTGTATATATCTTGTTGATCAGTCTCTTGGTATTCGTAGAAGACCTTAATAAATTTTTCTGGTAGAAGTAATTATGTTTGCATTCATTGCAAGTATAATATTTTGAATTATAAATGCAGGAATGATGGGCTCTGGAAAGACAACTGTTGGGAAGATATTGTCACAAGTGCTTTCTTATTTGTTTTTTGATAGGTTAGTATGTTAATTGCCCTACCTTTTCAAAGTGAAAATAAAGTATTTAGGGTAACTAAAGCATGCAACATTTGAATATCCAATAGACTAGCACAATAGAGAAAGAATTTCTATTGATGATTATAGCAGATTGATATCATTTGACTTTAAGGAGTGCTACAAATGTATTGTATTGTATCAATAGCATAAAGCCGGTTCTGTGTTGGGTATAAAAGATTCCTTGTGTATGTGTTTGCATATCACAGTAGAAATGATTTTATTTTTTATCAGCAAAATGTTAGTTGTTAGTTTTTATTAGAAGGAGAATGGAACCCATAACTTTCCCCCCCTCCTTTCCTTCTTTCTTAATCACCCAACTAACCTTATATCTCCACGAAGAGATATTCTATTTCATGCATGCATTAAAGTTTCTGTTTAACATTTTTCGTCTTTTCTTTTTTGCATTTATGTGGAGCAGTGATGCATTGGTGGAGGAGGAGGTTGATGGAACAGCCGTAGCTGATATATTCAAGCACAATGGAGAGCCTTTTTTTCGTAATAAGGAGGTCAGTTAAAAAAACACAATATTTCCAGTTTAAGTGTTCCTCACTCAGTGTATGGAAATTTTTTGTTAAGGTTTTTGAATTGTTAGGTTTTCCTATTTCTTCTATCCTATGCAATCATCTCAATTTCCTCTATGCAAATTTAATTTGAGCTGAATGAAAGAAACTGTATTGTATTATGCAAGTATATTGGTGGCAAGTGTTAGGAGAAAATTGGTACCTCTGAAGGTGGTGGACATGTGAGTCGGTTGAATGATCTCTGGCGAGTGGCACAACCTGCAAACACTTACACACACCCCACACTTGAAATCAAAATCACTCACTTGAATTAATGATTGAAAATTTGTAATTTACATTCCCAACTGTTTATTACATCTACTGTTCGTTTTCCATGCTTATTTTGATGTTGCAGACTGAGGTATTGCGGAAGTTGTCAATGATGCATAGATATGTCATTTCTACTGGTGGAGGCGCTGTTGTGAGACCCATCAATTGGTATAATAATTAACATACTAATGAGAAAAGTTTTAATTACCTCCACTTTTGCCATTAACTCTTCTCACTTTAGTCATCACGCATACTTATATATGGATTGCCAGGAAATATATGCAGCAGGGGATTAGTGTTTGGTTGGATGTACCTGTAGAAGCCTTGGCTCAGAGAATAACAGCTGTAGGAACTGATTCTCGACCACTTCTACATTATGAAGAAGGAGATGCATACACAAAGGTAAATGATTTTTCTTCCATGACACAAGTTTTTTCTTTTGCAAAATATAAGACAGTAACTAATAAGAATCTTGGAAATTTGGAGGAACTGATCTTAGCATCAAAAACATTTTTTTCCAGTAAATAATTTTACCCTTTGGAATTGACCTGCAGACTTTCATGCGTTTGTCTGCCCTTTTTAAAGAAAGAAGTGAAGCATATGCAAACGCCAATGTGAAGGTCTCCTTGGAAAGTATGTCTACAAATGTTGTTTTTTTTTTTTTTTTTAAATAACAATTGTTGTTCCGTCCAGAATCTTTGGGAGTACGTACAACAGGGAAGGGGTTGTTATTTATAGACTCTTGTGACTTCTGCAGCTTAATGTTTTTGGTCTTGAGTTTCGGGTATAAGGTCTTTAAAGATTGTCCAATGGTAAAGCATGAAAATTCAGATAGCTAAATTTTTTAGATTTCTGTGAAGCTCTTGAAGGGCGCTATTCATTTATCATCTGCATTTTAGTTCTAGATAACATCCATCTATTGTTGTGTTACGTTCTTTTGTACAGATATGGCAGCAAAATTGGGTAGCAGAGATGAGTCAGATTTATCTCCAACTGCTATTGCAATGGAGGTGAGCCACTTCCTGCTTCTTCTCTCTTCTGAATTCATTTTAATTTGCTCTTGCCTAACTAACATTCCTGAGAGCTAAAATCATATCTACATTTTGCATCACTGATACTTATTTGTGCCTATGTATTTCTCAGGCGCTCGAACAGATCAAAGGCTTTCTTATGGGTGAAGATGGCTGTTAAGCACGTGCTAGCACAATCTTCAACACAAACATGCTTTAGCATGGCAATGTGGCGTATCTTTTTGCTTAGAAAAAGAATGATGCATGCATGATCAAGATGCACATGTTTTAGTTTTTATGCGTAATTTGTGTAAGCATAATTTGACGGGTAGATGTGATGTTTGTTGTATAATCCTCGGGTAGAATGTGACGTGTATATATATTTTTGTTCTTGTATATATACGGGTAGATGTGATGTTTGTTGTAATCCGAACTGGATAGATCAGTTTATGCATTCTTCCTTTTAATGCAATAGGTCAACCCAGTCTCCGCCATTCTATTTGTAAGTTTGTGCCTTACGAGATAACCATTTTAAAAGTTGTTACATTGTTTTTTAGTTCAGTACTAACTATGGGCAAAAATGCTGCTAATACTCTGAAGAATATTGAACATTTTGAACTAAATATTCCGAATACATGAATTCGGCTCCAACCAGAGTACAAATCTCCCTAAAGAAATGCAGCTAGACCGTAGGTAATAGGTATTCTTGGACCTGGCTTACTGGTTTAAATCAGCTGTTATACTTAGAACCTCTTGTAAATATAAGCTAAAGAACTAACAGCATTCACTTGCCAAATCTATTTCCTCAATTATGAGTGAGAATATATCATATATTAAGTATGTAAATGTAAATACAGATACAAATATGAAACGGAATTCAGATATAAATACACATTTCCTATGATTATCCGAATAACTGACAAATGAATGTCCATGTTATGCAACAAGAGTATTGCTTAATCATCCAGTAACTGAAATTCAATGTCGCGGAGACATTTGTACACAAACTTTCATTCCACAAACACATCACTTGATTCACTTCCAGGCGTAGTACTGCTTGAGCAGCTCCTGTTTATTTAATTATTCATAGTTTCACATACAAACATCAGAGCAGGAAGTGGCGGCAATTCAATGCAAAATCAAAGAATGCTTGCATGCATGGTCACAATCACAAGGAAACAGAAGAACAGTTGACAATAGAAGAGCCTTTGGGAACAGAAAGAACCTTCCCAAACCAACCAAGTTGACCCCACAATTCCCCATCCGAATTCTTCTTCACCCCAATCTCCGCGCACCAAATCTCCATCTCCTTCCCATTGCATTGGCACTCCCAAACCACGCACAGTTTCCCACCCAAATCAGCCATGGTGGCCCCACACAAAAACCTCGGCAAAGCATTCTCCAACCCCTTCAGCTCCTCCCACACCCCGCGCCCCACATCGAACCCTTTGATTTTCCCCAAGTAGTCGTAGCAGTATAAGATTCCCTCCACCACGCACGCCCTCCCCCTCCACCCGTGGTCCAATTCTCCCCCCACGCTCTCCCACGCGCAGCTGCGTGGCTCGAAAGCGATGCCGCCGCGGTCCGCCATCGCGTAGATTCGGTCCCCGACGACGGCGCTGGCGTGCATCCACTTCTCCCGGACCTCCGTCGGACTGGCGACCCTCTCCCACCGGCCCGAGGCGGGGTCAAGGACCTCTGCCCAGTTGGCGGAGCGGGACCAGGTGTCGGCGACGCAGCCTCCGAGGACGTAGATCTTGCCGTGGAGGACGCCGGCGGCGGCGAACTCGCGGGCGACGCGCATGGGGGGACCACGGAGCCAGCGGTGGAAGCGGCAGTCGAGGAGCCAGACGTGGGAGGAGGGGACGTCTTGGATGGAGCCGCCGAGGACGTAGATGGTGGGGCCAAGGACGGCGTAGGCGGAGCCAACGGCGGGGGAGGGGATGGGAGGAAGAGGAGCAAGGAGGGGGTTAGGGTTTGTGCGGTGGAGCGTGAACCACTGGAGGGAGGAATCGCGTGAGCGGAGAGTGAGGTAGAGGAGGGGTTGGGTGCATTGGAGGAGGGAGCGCGTGGTGAACAAGAGAGGGGAATAGAGGAGGCTTCGGATTGGTTTCGACACAAGCGAGAGGGTTGGGTGGTGGGAACGAGGGATGCGTGCTAGGCAGTTCAATGCGACGTCGTTTGGGAGGTACGGGATTAGGTTGTTGGGGCTCTCTGACTCTTCCGAACGACACGCCCACGACATCATTTTCCCTGAACAATTGCCTTCTGGTAGCAGGTGTATGGCAATGCTTTGAGGAACTCAGTTTATCCGAACCTGAAAACTCTTATATAATCAACATCTCACTGATTTTTGTCACGTTCACTTGAAATTGTGCAAGTTTGACAAAAAAATAAGTTTAGAAGAGATTAATGGTATGTTTGGGATGGCGGTGGGGTCAATCAAATTCGATTCTAAAATCACGTTGTATTTGAAGTTACTGGTAGATGCTTTAGAAAATTCACGTATTCACCGTGATTTTATTGGATCCACCACGATTTTTGGTGGTATCCAAACATGCTGTAAGCTTGTGTTTGTCCTAGTATAATAAACTTGGAAGAGTTTAAAATTTAAAACTCTAGAGCTTCACAATCATGGCAGTATCTAATAGGCTAGGCTTTTAATATTTCAAAGACATTTAAATCTTGTATCCAATTTCAGGTTCTTACGTTTGCAGGATGCAGACAAGAAAGGCCACTTTACAATCGGTGAAGAGGTCCAACAAATCTATATTATTGGATGAAGCAAAAGCTACCCGAGGTTACTTCATACCCAACTTGGACTTTATCAGCTAAATCGATCTTGCTTTATTGCAACCAAAGATCCCAAATTTGGATCAAAAGTGGTCCGACCAGGGTGAATGCAATACCCGCTGCATCCATCACGAAACCAAACACACTTCAAATGCTAAATGCACAAATAGCTCAAGTTGTAAATCGCCTTTTCTCTGATTGGTTGTTGTGGCAAAAAACTCTAATCATGCACTTTGGCTACTATTGCCAAATGCAAAAATATCCGTTTGAGTAATTGTACTCCAGCGTTGCATTCACATTGTGACACTCAAATCTTCATTGCGATATTTTTTTGTTAATAAATATTTCTATGAATTGGCAATTGATATAACATGCCATTTTTTCCCCTTATTTAAACGAGCATGTCAAGATGTAACAGCCAGGCATTATCATGTTTACAAATTTCCATTGAAGCATCCAAAATACTCAAATTACTTGACCAACATAAGCACCCAGCGTTGATTTATCAACATCATGCATACTATAGCATTTTCCAAATAAGCTGCCTTTACAAAGCAAACTCTTCTTCTTTACACTCAAAGGAATTCCATATTCAAAGTCGGCCATACATTGAAAGCATTTCTCTGAGTCTGTCTGCCTCTCTCTCCAAGCCATCAAAGCTCACCGAACTTCCAATTCTCCAACCCCAGTTTCCAAACTGCATAGGTCAGGGGATCAACAATGTCATGATTTTATTATTTATTTTTGTGAGAGGGGGCGTCCAAATTTGTCCAGAGGTTACAAGTCATCTAAAATATTTTTATTTTGCTTGTTCTGGTTGAATAAACCAAAATGTTGCCAGAACAAACTATGAACACCATGCATAACATTTTACCTGAGTTGCGGGAATATTCATCCTGGCAGAATTACCCAATCCAAGAACATCTTGCATAGGTATTATTGCTGTTTGAGCAACAGAAGCCAATACTCTCTGGATTAGCGCCCATGAAATTTCATCTCCCTCATTTAATGAAAGATAACTTAGTACCTGAAATATGAAAATGAAGAGGGAGATGAACTCTCATCCAACTTGGTTAAAAAACATTCATTTGATTGCTATGTATAGACTATAGAACCCACATTGGATTTCTCTTCTTGGTTCAAAGCTTCCCACCAACCTCCAATCTGTAGCAGAAACACAATTCTTGTCAAGATTTAGTGTTGGCAGGTAATACTTTTTAAGACATGATGAAAGTGCCATGCATCTATTTCAGCAAGTAAATCATCTCACAAAAAAGAAAGTGTGGGTGCTCCATATAGCAAATCTTATCTTATAGGCAGCATTGGCAATACGTTAGATAGACCAAAGTTAGTGGAATAATTAGTGAGTTAGTTGGGGGCTGAGAATCAAAAAAATAAGGCATGTTGCATATAAATAAGAAAGGGGGATAAGAGGGATGGGCATCTTGTCAAATAAGTTCTATAGTGTGTGTGTTCTATTCTGTAAATTGGAAAGTTCTTCCCCACACTTTCTAATAAAGACACCAGTTTCCTATCACAAACTTTGACTGATTTCTGCAGAGCATACCCAGGTCCTTTCTAAGAAGATAAATATGCAACATTGGCAGATGTATGGAAGAAGAAATTCTTACTGTGTCATTGTCATGAGTCCCTGTATAGACAACTTGATTGCACTCGTGATTATGGGGCAAATGAGGGTTATTAGCACCACCTCCAAACCCTGACAAGGTGAAATAGATATGAAAGTATTCGGGCACTCATCAAGTTACTTAGAGTACGATACTGAAGGATGGTAAACAAAATTTGCAATTAATCATTACCAAACTGGAGAACAGCCATTCCAGGTGCTCCAATGGATCTTCTTAGTTGGACTACATCCTCAGTGATAACTCCCTGCCATAAATCACAAACCCAAAAATTTACAAGGACTTGCCTAGCAATAGCCAGGAATGAATGAAACGCAACAGCCAGCCCTCATGAAACCTATTATGCAATAATGTTAAAACAGTTTTAGAATTTGTTTTAATATGCATACCAAGTCTTCTGCTATAATATTAATCCTTCCAACAGCTCTGAAAATGGCATCAAATAAGGATATTCCAGGTCCTACCTATCATTTAAATGATACAAAACAGATTATAGTTTGAACACATAGATCAAAAGAATAACAAGACAGGATCTGACCTTCCACTTTCCAAGCATAGCTACTTTTGCTTCTGCAAATTTGTAGAGCACACACATGTTACAAAAACAGCACACCAAGCAAAAGGGTGAAATAAGATTTGTGTTGAGTGTAGACTAACCAGAGGGAACAGCCCAATATCCAGCAAATCCTCTAAAGTGGTCAATCCTAAATTCATCAAATAAATTTTGTGCACGTCGTATGCGACGTACCCACCATGAGTATCCATCTTTCTCCATGGCTTTCCAATCATACAGGGGGCTTTTTCATTAAAATTTGAAAATATTAAATATGAGAAGTCAGTAAACTAAATAGGACAGGAAGTCTACTACAATGTATTCATGGTATTGTACTAGAATATGCTAGCAATTACTACAAGGAAAAAGAAGTAAATAAAAAAACTTCGTACCCCATTGCCCAGAGGCTCTTCGCTATGCGAAGGTATGGGGGAGGGATGTTGTACGCAGCCTTACCCTTGCATATGCAAAGAGGCTGTTTCCGGATTCGAACCCATGACCAACAAGTCACCAAGACACAACTTTACCGCTGCACCAGGGCTCGCCCTCAAGGAAAAAGAAGTAAATACCAAGAAAAAATGCTGAATAAGGGTCTAGAAATTGTTAAAATGTCCAACATCAACTAGAGATATGATCAAAATACTTGATGTAGGACCTAGGCAATCCTCTTCCCTTGAGCTAGTTTTGGGCCCCTTTCTAATAGAAATAATCAGGCGGGATATATGGTCGTATACAGGCACAAATGGTTAAACTATGGAAAGATGAAAAGAACTAAACTGACACAAGTCCAGGAGATGTCTTGCTGACCATAATCACAGAATAAGCAGATATCTTTAAGAAAAAAGAAAGAGCATTATATATTGGAATCAGGACAAGAAATGAATAAAGAACATGGAAAATTAAGATTTATCACAATTTTTTTATGACAGGATTAACTTCCAACCTGCCCCAAAGCTGACCAGTTTCACTGAATGCGTCAGGAGGAACACCACTAACTAAAAGAGGAAAGCCCTTCCTGTTCTGCCAGATAAATAGATATTATTTTATGATCAAAAGGTACAATATGCTCCAAAAAAAAAGAAAAGTCAGATCACACTTCAGAGACATTCTTTAGGAACTACTAACCAGTAAAAACTGTTTCTTATTTGCCCAAACATCTGCGCTATGATAACCAACATATATTGGCATGTCTCCCATTATGCTGATTCCCTTACTCTGTGCATAGCTGTGAACTTTCTGCCACTGCCTTTGAAACAGGAACTGTTGGGCAATAAATACATTTATCTGCATGCAAAAGTATAAATGACTCATCAAGACCCTTTCTCGTTTTAAGTAGACATACAATGAGAAAAAGTTAATGATAATTTTAGCTATAAGGATTACTGTGTTCTTACAAAATCTCGCTTTTGTTGGTAAATATCTTCTAAAGCTACAAGATGTCGATTTCTTAAAGGTTCAGGCCAACTGTACCAGCTGATTGTGTTTAAACTATCGTCAATAGCAGCAAAATAGGCTGCATCTTCAAGCCAACCTACAACATTGAGAATATATTACAAGTTACAACCTTATAAAAGAAAGAAATTCCTCTAATGATCTTTGACAAAATTTGCAAGGAAAGTGTTAGAAACAAATAACGTAGGTAATGTTGAGACAGATGCATGTCTTCTCACATATACCCTTTTGAGACAAGAAACGCATAAGAAAGTTCTCGTCCAAGTCCTCTGTCCCCTCAGTATTTTACTTATTACTTCCACGAATCCTAATGTTTCTTTCCTTCCAACTTCTATAACATGTAATCCTAAAATCCCTAAGCTGTCTCCACCATGCAAGCATCCATAAGAAACATACATAACTATTCATATATTTACTTGTTTCTAACTTGAATTGATTCTCTTGGTGCAATCATGGAACAGGAATTTTGTGTTGAAATTTCCCATCACAACAAGCTTCTAGATTTTATTTATTTTTCCCAGTTGAATATCTTTTCAATAAATGAAAAGTTTATTAAAAGAGGAAATGGCACAAAACAGAAGGATCAAATCCCCGAAATCCGTGGGAAGAAAAAATACAAAAAGAAATTATGAATACAAGCTTATTGTACACTTACATGTAAATAATATAAAACAATTGTATAAACAAATTATCTTTTCAACGACAAACAGCACTGAAGCCAGCGTACATCCATACATTTTTAATTAGAATTGCAACTAAATGAGTGTCTCACATGATATGTCAGGATCCCTTCGAAAATTCTCAAGCTGTGTTTTGAGTTCCCCTTCACTTGAAATGAGCCTCTCTGCAGCCTACACATAGAATTTCAGCAAGAGGAAAATTAACATAAAATAAAATACAAGACACACAAAAGAATCTGAATATTTGAATGATGGAAAGAAAATAGAATAATGCCACAAAGGAAGAGTCACAAAAAATCGAAAACAAGGTAGTTTAGATGCATACAATACAACTACAAGCAGTAACAATGTGTAAGTGTAAACAGCTTACCTTAGTTATCAAAGGATCCTTAAGATCAGCAACGAGTGAAAAATTAACCCGCCCTGCATCACTGCATTGATTTAACAATAAGACAGGGGAAACAGGGAACACAAGAACAAATAGAGCTGAAAACCACGTGGCTCACTCACATTGGTTGAGGAAGCTCGTGTTTTTCCAACAACCCATCCTCGACGAGGCCCTCAAGAGAGATCAAGAGCGTGTTGCCACAATTCGCATCCTGAAAAGCAAAAAGTCAAAAACGAATGCATTGCGTTAAAAGAGTTGCGCGAAAACAAAAAAGGGATAAATTAACCGAACCGAACCTGGCCAGAATAAGGGGATCCTTCTTCGTTGGCCTTTCTGCCAGGTGGCACGAGAGGAAGAACCTGCCAGACGGAGCAACCCGAGTGGTGGAGCCAGTCGATGAAACGGAACGCCTCGTCGCCGAGATCGCCGATGCCGTAGGGGCCGCGAAACGACGTCGGGTGGAGCAGAATGCCGCATCTTCTGCGAAGCTCGGGGTCGGGACTGGGAACCCAATCGCTGTAGTTGGCGGGTAAATCCTGGCCCACGCTGAGTTGAGTTACGGAGGAGAAAGCGGAAGCGGTGGGGAAGGAGAGGGTTTGTTTGGTAATGGTGGGTTTGAAGAGAGTGGGGCAACGCTGCTGTGGGAAACAACACACTGAGATGTTCAATGCCAGACCCATCTCTTATCTCTTTCTCCACTCAATCTTCAGTAGCTGCGCGAAGGAGCAGTGGACGGACGATGTTAGAGATTGGGTTTCTATATTCAGCGTCATTATGATCGATTCTTTGGAAGATGGAAATGGTGATTGATGGTAGAAGCCAAGAGAGAAAAAATGAGTAACTAGTTTAATTCATATTAAGTTTGTAATTAAAAAATGAGCAATCATATTCGTCCACCTTAAAAAGAAATATATTTAAGATACAAATAAGAAATATAAGAAGAAAAGATAAAAGATAGAAAGAAAGTAATAAATTTGATAGATGGTGTGATAAGAAAAGAAACAAATAATATGAAAATAAATGAGAAAGAAAACAAATGAATTATAAGTATTTTTCCTAAATGGAGATCTAATTCAAGCATTTCCGTCAAACACACTGTTACTGTGTGTAGTGGTAATTGATGAAAATCTTTTCAGATAAATAAAGTTCATACAAACACAATTACCTAATGAGTTTTTTTTTTTTTTAAGGAACCTAATGAGTTTATTTGGCACTCCAGGTCTTTTTTTATAAAATTAAACAAATTAATTAATTCTATAACTAATTACTACGGCTGTATTTATATTCATAGAACGTATATCCACCAAATACGCTCCCTTTTGATACATGAAAGAGAAATACAATGATTTTTTAGATTGTTTGGTTTGAGGAATATATATGTAAAATTGAAAAGAAAATATTAGCATTTTTTATATTATTTGGTTTACTATATGTTTTAGTATAAATTAGCTCTATTAAGGTTTGAGATTGTTTATCTAAAGCATTTAAATATGTTTTTGTTAGACTTTGTGACCTCAATAATTTTAAGAGAGATAGACTTAGAATGCATAAGCATCAATCAATTTTAGTGTGGTAAGTAGTTGATATAGTAGTATGATAAAACCTAAGCATTATAGTTACAAAATTTAACGGGTTTAAGTCTTTCTCCTTCCTGATCAAATTATTTATCATAGCCAGCAATCTGATCATACTAACAATTAGAAGGAAAAACTTGAACCTGCAAAAGCAAAAAAGTTTCAGATGATGTAGATATGTATTGACTGAAACATTAAAAATGTTTTTTTCTAGAACTAATTGAACTTCAAAGCAATATGCCAACGAATAATATGCTTACGCTGCTCCAGATGCTGCAGCATCTACTGATTTTCTAATTTCTCCTGTAAAGGAGGGAAAAGAAATTGTGAATCTTCCAAACAACCAACAAGTTCCTGTCTCTCAAAACACTTTAAAATCAAAACAACTGTCTTCACTATCTAATATTACTAATACCCATTTTCTCATTTCTTCAAACAATTTCATAGCCTATTAGTATTAATATTAAGCTGAATATGTTATTTCAAAGTATGAAGTGAAAATAATTTACTAACATATTATTTCTAACAATGAATTTATTTAGATACCCTTCTCTAGTTCTTTAGAAAATAATCATTTTTCAATACATTACAATTTAACCATTATATGAATGATTAGGTCATAATAAATAGAAAAACTCATAGAAGAATAGTAGAAACAAGATTACATTAAATAGATAATAAAAAAAGTTACATTACAAAAGTTTGATATACCAGACTCCCAACTCGAGAGGTTTTACCCTTAATGGGAATGACTGATAAGAAGAGCTTTCCTTCTATTAGAAATGCTCAAACTTTGGATTTATTCACTAGACTCAATGTGTTTTTTCCTTTTACTTCCTACTCTTTTTATAGGTCTAGGGTAGTTTACTTTTCACGTTGACTTTGCGATTTGCGTACTAAGCGCGACCTTGGGCTTTCTCTTGGGTCTTCTTTGCGCTAAGCAAGCATGTGCTCTGGATTAGTATCGTGTGCTAAGCAAACTAACAGTCCACTTCTTCGCACTTTTCTTCAAAGCTTTTTCTTTTAATTTTTGCATCAATTTTCTTTTAAATCACTTTAATTATTCTTCTTTTCAATATTGCTAATAAAAAATTATAAAGATATTAATTTCTTCGTTATTTCATTAAAAAAAATAGTAAAGTGAAAAAATTATACTCATTATTAGTCAAAATTGACTATCAAATTAACTCAAATTTTGTAGTTATCAATTAACGTGATCATAGTCAAATTTTCTCTAGCTATAAGGAAAATCATAGTCTAATTTTCTCTACCTATAAGGATCAACAAATTAAATATCCTCTGTGCTTCTCTCCTGCTTGATTACATAGATTCTGCTTGCTTTAAGGATTGAAGTCTTTATCACACCCACATATGTAACCTCCACATGGTTCCATTCATTTTCTAAAGGCACTTCATACAGATTACCAAAAATCAGTTGTAAATCAACAAGATATATACAATCCATTTCCATTCTCACCATTTCCTCATTCCAACTAATGACAGATTCATGAGCTTTGCCATTGATGAACACCATGGGATTGGGACTAAACATTCTAGATCCGTTATCACCCACAGGTGCAATAACAAGAGAAAGAACTTTGTCAGGGAACTTATTATGAAACCAGAAAGAACTTGAAGGCTCCCTACTTTGGTGGAATTGAGAAAAGAGCTTTGCAATAAACTGTAAATCCTTGACTTCCTAGATGAGGAAATGGTGAGCGAACTTATTACGAAACCAGAAAGAACTGTCAGGAAACTTATTGCGAAGCTTTTTTTATGGGAATGTCCCCCAACTCAAGTTTCTTTATCTTTTCCATCTTTACTAATATTTCTGGAAAACTCTCGAGACCAGAACAATATGAAAGTTCAAGTTTTTCAAGAGAGATCAACTTGATGGGTGAAAAACTTCCAAGTTCAGTACATTTATTAAAAGCACTCAATATTTTAAGTTTGTCCAAGTAATCAATGGAACCGTGAACTGTAGTTAAATTCTTACAAAATTCAAATAAAAGTTCCTCCAAATTTGGGAGACCAGACACATCAGGTATTTGTGTAATTAAAGATTCGCACCGGCCAAAATTCAAAACTGTTAGATTCACAAACTTCTGCAAAGAAAATAAAGGGGAAAAAATAAGAACCAAACGAATAATCATAAAGTGAATTTATTGATTTACAAGATGAGGAAGATGTACTCTTTAAACTTGCCTTGGATAAGCCATCCAACTCAAGTTATTTGGGACCTTTGGAAAATTTTCCATTTCTAATAATAAGTGTTTTGAGGTTTTTCATCTTCTTGAAGGCCTTTCTATTCCATTATACTATTTCTTTGGCAAATATGGAGAAATCTAGACATATGATTTCAATTTCACTAGTTCCCTGTTAATACAAAGGCAGAAATCAACCACAATGTAAGACTTCAATAAACGTTTTTAGAGAAATTTGCATAATATAAAGAAAAAAGCAATTATGATGTGAACATATGATAGTCAAAAAAAGATAAATCAAGATAAGAAACCAAATCATTCATGAGTCTCACTCAAGGTGTTGTCTTCCAAAACTTGAATTATAGCTTCCCTGGTTCTCTTGGTGATTCTTGAGTGACAATTTTTGTAACCATGTCCTAAAGTCGTGCAATGTACCTCTACCATCTCTAACCTTTATGAGAGATTTTTTCAGCCAATATGTCAATACTATTTCACGTTGTCACCATAATGAGCACCAAGTATATCTTCAACATTTATCAACGCACAAATGTCAAGCAAAGCACTATCAATGCATATCCTTTGAAGCAACAAGCAATGTCAAGAAAAGCAATATAAGTCCATATTCTTTGAAGCAACAAGCAATGTCAAGAAAAGCACTCTTCTCTTCTTCTTCCAATGCATCAAAGCTTAGTTTAAGTATCTCTAGGATTTGAATAGTAAGAATTTGTTTATATTGTTTGATGACAGATTTTGGTTCTTCTTGTATTTTTTCCAAACAAGTTGGAACCTATTACTTCCAAAGCCAATGGAAGTAATTGCTCGAGCTTGTCAACATCATCTAGAATCAAGAGAACCTTCTTTCGCTGGAGTCTATGTTGTATCATTGAAACTCCTTGTTGCTCACTTGCTAACTTAATTTTCTTCTTTCCAAGTATATATGAAAGAAGGATGCTTTGGAAATGTTGTAGCTCATGTTTGTTTGATTTTTCTTACATTTTGAAGAAAACATGAACTATCAAAACAGTTAGCAATTAAATTACAGACAGAGCAAGTGTTGTTTTCCCTATTCCACCCATACCATGGATCCCTGTCATGTGGTGGACACCATCATCAGATCCAACGTCCAAAAGCTTCATTACTTTTGACACTTGTGACTCTAGTCCAACCAAATAATCCGCAACATGTAAACAAGTGGGATTAATCTTGCAGCAGACCTGCTCAACCATCCTCCCAATGAACTCATATTCATGTGCATATCTGTTTAAAACAAAAAAGTTTTAATGAAGTCAAATATTGCCTTGTATATCCATGTCTTGATACATATGTTGTCAAGGTTAACAAACATTTCTTTTTCCCTTTATATTTTAACCTCAAACCTTATGAGAAATAATAAGGTGATCCCGGACCTCCTTCTAATATTTACATAACATATAATCGTGTTATTAATTATTTCTCCTAAATTGTAAAAATTAAATACATTTATATAAACATTCATCAAGACCATGACCAAACGGTGGTCCAAAACTATCTAATAATTTCTCAATTAAACAAGTGAAACTTAATCCAACAAAAATTACTAAGTAAATAAGATTGGTAAGGTGGGTACCCATCTTTGAAATGATAGCCAGACAAGTTAGCTGCTTGATAAAAAGGCATCTTCCATTTTGGCAACTTGTCCATGTTATGCTTGAACCTTTCTTCCTTCTTAGCCAACGCTTCTCCATAACTAACTTTCCGGTGTCGCACGTGAGAAGGTTCCACTTTATAAAAAACCAACAGTGCTTTCCTCTCGGCGCAGTCAAAGATGGTTGCAAGTTCATCTAAACAAAACGAGGAAGAAGCATAGTTTACAGAGAGCACGGCCATGGAAATCCTGGACTCTTCAATTGCTTTCAGAAGCGTCGGTGTTATCTCCTCTCCACTCTGAAGCTCCTCATCGTCGATGGAAGTGTAGATTCCCCTGTTAGCAAGAGCTTTGTAGAGATTGGCGGCGAAACCCTGGCGTGTGTCAGAGCCTCTGAAGCTGAGGAACAGATCGTAGGTGAAGGAAGATGAACCAGATCTCAAAGCCATGAGAACTGAGAACAAAAGCTGCTATTGATTATGGATAGAATGGAATCAAAATGTTTTGTTTTTTTTCGCGACGAAGCTTCAGATCTATTTTCTCTTCCCCTACTTATTAGAGTACTATCCTTTCCAATTTTCAAGTTTCAACGGTGACGTGTCATTAATTTTGTTAGACTTGTAAATTAAAAAAAAAAAACCTTAAATAGAACAAATGCATCACTGTCGTGGTTTCATAATTCACACCCACACATGTATACTTTTTTTAAGAGAAAAAAAAAATCGAATCCAATGACAATTTTAAAAGCAGTGGGTGTTGCGTTGGCGTGAAAGGTGAGAAAAGAAAGCGTTGCATTATTTGCACTACGCGTTGAGCGGCGCGTGACGCACGGCTCATTTAATTACTTAGCAGAAGTTAGAAGCGCCCGTGTCCGTGTTTCTTCCTTAATTTCTTCTTCACCTTATTATCATCAAATGTTCTGAGATTGAGCTCATGTTGGGTGTAGGTGAGAAAGAACTCACAATAGAGAACAACAACACAATTCCATGGCTGATTTTGACTCAACTTATAGTCCTCCTTCTCCTCTTTGCGCTCCTCTTTTTCTTCACCCTCCTCCCATTGGGTCCCGACGACCACCACCACAACAACCTTGTCACCGCCGACACGCCCCCTCCTCCGACAACCTCTTCCAGTGTCTTCTTTTTCGACGATATTCAAATTCAGCAGATTGACTCCCCGTTTACTAATCACGATTCATCGCCCACTCATCCACCAACCACCTTGCAGGTCACCCACTTTTTCTCTCCTACAAATTTTTTTTTTTTTTGCTATTTTAATTATCACTTTTATTCCAAGAAAGAAATCCATCTATTTGTCTTCGTTTGTTAATTTCCATCATGTATATCTACTAGATTAAATTGCTTAGTACAATTCTAAACATCACGGAATATTTTAATTTTGATTAAAGACCAAGCTCTTTTCTTTTTGTTCGTTTTCTGAAAACTTTTGCCGGTTTTGAGAATCTTGTAGCCAAGGTAAAACGTAGAATTGTTTTTTTCACCCTAGATTGGACAGTGTTGCATTGTTTAACTGGGAGAGAGAAAAAAAAAATGACAAAATTGCTTTGCTGCACAAACTTGTGCTCATCTTATGTGACACGGTGGATATAAGTGGATCAAATTAGATCCTTATTCGTTCCACCTTTTTTAGATTTGGATTTTAGTCATTTTACCTTCTCCTAAGCTGGGTTGGTGGTGGTGTCTGGATTAGAAAATTGGATATGGCCATTCTGTACTGCATTTAATATTTTCTTATTTTGGTATTATTTTGATTTTGGGATTGTTTATTGTGACTTGTGAAGACAAGTTTGTTGCCAGTCTGGAAGAAATATTTCTAATAATAAGAAGAAGAAACAAGGGTGGGAGAATTGCTAAATGTATTGTATTAACTAACTCCTCAAATTATCTTTTCTCACAATTCATATTACACCACTCGGATCCAAACTTTAGACTGCACTATAGTTAGTTTTCACTAATATTACAGGGGATGCAGAGACGAAATTCTAATTTTGATGTGTAAACATGGAAAGACAACTAAGGAATTCCATTTAAAGTTTGGTGAGCTGCATTCATTATTTTAACATTGCATTTGATAAGAAAACTACGATTTTAAGTGGTAATTGGGAATGGAAAACAATGATAGATTGTTGTTGTTTGATGAATACTGAATCTAAAATTAGCGAGTCATGTGCCTTGTGTGGGTTGACTGATATATTGTAGCTCAGGAACGAATAGCTTCATATTTGATTTTTGTCATTGAAAAATTGTGTTAGTGTTACTCTTTTCCTCCAAGGACATTATATAAGTAGGGTTCAATTATAATTTATGAAAATTTATCAAAAAAAAGATACGCAATTTTTACATAACAAGATGGAATGAATCATTTCATATTAAAAATTTAGTTAGATAAGATTGTATATTAAGTCTTATTTATTTAATGTCTATTATGAGGGATATATATATTCTTTTTTGTAACTTTTATGAAAAGAATCATTGTTCCTTGTTCTCTCTTTCTTTGTCTTACTTGCTTCGAAGGTGGGGTGGTGGTTGAACTGCAGTGTGTTGAGTGAAAATATGAACATATTGAATTATTTTCTTGTTTTCATTGATTGATCTTAATGTATAAGTTAAGTTTTATTCTTTCCTACTTTGATATATGGTCGAAAGAGAATCCTGTTGATCAATTCCTTAAATAGGAAAACTTAATTCCTAAGAAATCTTTGACTTATCATCAACTCTAGTTCATACAAGCATAAGGGTAACTTCTATATAAGTCATCTAATCACAATCCACTATATACAGTTTGTTTGTTAACTTTAATAATGATTACTTAAAAAGTTATATTAACGACTAATTATGATTGAACGACAACGTAAAAGTATTTTTAACTTGTACCATTATAATTTGCACTGACTTTAAGTATGTTAGCAGGGTGGGCAGAACCTATTATTAAAAGGCGAAATAGCAACGGGTCCAAGTCCAAGCATGAGAAGGGAAGAAGAGATAATGGAGGAGGAGGAGGAGGAGGCTGCATCGTTGTATTTCCACCCTTGCCATTATTTTCAATTAGCCACGGTGGCATTCCTCAAATGTTTCGGCTTGGATTCTACATCTGATAGCCCTTCAACACGAAGACATAGGAAAAGAAAAGAAAGCTGATTATGAAAATTATGTAATTGTCACCATTATGAACATTTTCTTCATCATTTCTCTTATAGCCCGAGGCTCTACGCAATTTGGTGGCACAGAAATTATGTCGTTGTAGCATAATGACGCTTGCTTAATTTGACAAATTAACCCCACGGCAATTGGGTAGAGATTAGAGAAGCAAAAACACAGTTTTCTTACGCACGATCTGATTTAGACACCGCCACTTGATCATTTTTTTTATATACTTTTTTTAAGAAAAAATACTATAACATATGCTCATCATAAGTTGGTGATAGAGATAGTTTTGTTCCCTTCTAAGGTGTTAATTGGATGAAGTTTAGGATGTGGTAGCTATTCAATAGACCTTACTCTTGATATGAAGGGAAATGCTTAAAAAATGAAACTTTCTTCCTTCTAACGATGTGATTTATATAACCGTCCATATTCTCATTTCTAAATTACACACTGTTGGTTTCAATTGAATATGATTTTGAATCTGGCTGTTTCTTCTTGTTTCTTTAAAAAATTAAATATACGATGTTGACATAATTTATTGGTATGGACTTTTATTTTGATTTTAATATTTTAAATAATGATGTTTGGAGCTACAGAAAAGTAAATGAAGTTTGGACTCACATGCCTTCAATGGACCCCACCACTTATGAGAAAAATAAAACATGAAAAATGCACTAAAATGGCACATGAAATTTTAGTCGACACTCACTTAAAATTTTCTTAGGCAAATTACAAACAGTTTTATCTATTACTTAATTAGTTTTTGGACGTCGAAGGACCTCCCCGAATAGGGTTGTCTATCAAATAAGATTTTAATGATATCAAAAAGTCGAACCTGTCATCCATAAGAAAAAATTAATTTAAATCTTTAACCATTTATATGTCAATTCACATTAACATTAGGACTCACCAATTATGTTGACAAAACTTTTATAATCTCAATGTCTAATTATTAGCTAATCTCAATTCACATTCACATTAGGACTCATCAATTATGCTTGACAAAAATTTTATAATCTCAATGTCTAATTATTAGCTAATCTCAATCAATGTCTATATGTTACATGGCAAACTTGCAAACCTAGCTTGTAGTTTTCAACATTTTTGTTGGGATAAAAAAAAGTGCCGCACCAATTATTGTCTATTTAGAAATCTGATGTAGAAGCTTCACACTCACATTCTGAATAGCACAACTTTTGATTCCACCCTAAAAAGAAACGTCTTTCCGTAAAGATGACCATTGGATTAGTTTCAGGAATTAATAATTAAACTAAACCAAATAAAATTATTATAGTAGTTTGAATCATTACATATCTATTGAAGTGTGGAAAACTCTTGGAGATAGAGGTCTTGAGTGGCTCACCGAACTCTTTAACGAAATTATGAGGTCAAAACGCATGCCGGAGGAATGGAGGAGAAGCACGTTAGTGCCAATCTATAAGAACAAGGGGGATATACAAAATTGTGCAAATTATAGGGGAATCAAGCTCATGAGTCATACCATGAAATTATGGGAAAGAGTGATCGAACGGAGATTAAGAAAGGAGACTCAAGTTACTGAGAATCAATTTGGTTTCATGCCGGGAAGGTCGACCATGGAAGCGATTTATTTATTACGGCGGGTGATGGAGCAATATCGCATGGCCCAACAAGACTTGCACTTGATTTTTATTGACTTGGAGAAAGCGTATGATAGAGTGCCTAGAGAGATTTTGTGGAAAGCTCTAGAGAAGAAAGGGGTTAGGGTTGCATATATTCGAGCTATCCAAGATATGTATGATAGGGTATCGACTAGTGTTAGGACACAGGGTGGAGAGTCAGACGATTTTCCCATCACAATTGGTTTACATCAAGGGTCAACCCTTAGCCCCTACCTTTTTACCTTAATTCTGGATGTCCTCTCGGAACAAATCCAAGAGATAGCGCCGAGATGCATGCTTTTTGCAGATGACATAGTCCTCCTTGGAGAGTCGAGGGAGGAGCTGAATGAGAGGTTGGAAACTTGGAGACGAGCTCTAGAAACACATGGCTTTCGCCTAAGCAGAAGCAAATCGGAGTATATGGAATGTAAGTTCAACAAAAGAAGGAGGGTTTCTAACTCAGAGGTGAAAATAGGAGACCATATTATCCCTCAAGTCACACGATTTAAATATCTTGGGTCTGTAATACAGGATGATGGGGAAATTGACGGGGATGTGAATCATCGCATTCAAGCAGGATGGATGAAATGGAGAAAAGCATCGGGGGTGTTATGTGATGCAAAGGTACCGATCAAGCTAAAGGGAAAGTTTTATCGGACTGCGGTAAGACCGGCGATTTTGTATGGAATAGAATGTTGGGCGGTCAAGAGCCAACATGAGAATAAAGTAGATGTAGCGGAGATGAGGATGTTGCGGTGGATGTGTGGTAAGACTCGACAGGATAAAATTAGAAACGAAGCTATTAGAGAGAGGGTTGGAGTAGCGCCTATTGTAGAGAAGATGGTGGAAAATAGACTTAGGTGGTTTGGGCATGTAAAGAGAAGACCGGTAGACTCTATAGTGAGGAGAGTAGACCAGATGGAGAGAAGACAAACAATTCGAGGCAGGGAAGACCCAAAAAGACTATAAGAGAGGTTATCAAAAAGGATCTCGAAATTAATGGTTTGGATAGAAGTATGGTACTTGATAGAACATTATGGCGGAAGTTGATCCATGTAGCCGACCCCACCTAATGGGATAAGACGTTGTTGTTGTTGTTGAATCATTACAGGCAATAAGTGCAGGGGATATTCATTTCATGTACGTGTACCTATGGAGCAACACTCATGGCAACGTGGAAGCGCATTCCAACACTGCAAGTTGCAACTCATCGCGCACCTTTCTAGTCTCTACCCAACCTCAATGGCTCAATGTCTGTTCGGCTTGTAATCACTCGATGACTTATAACCTATTCTTAAATATATAAAATTACTCATCAATTACTATAGTAACATGTAATTTTTATTATTATTTATAACCCATTTTTAAATATATAAAATTATTAATTCTTTTTAGTTTTTCGCGATCTTTTAACCTAAACTTTTATATTTAGATTAATTTTCTTTTGTATCTAACCTCAGTTTTTGTACTTTTATTAGTTTCTTATAGGTTCAATTGCACTTTTGATCCAAATATTATAATTGTGTAAATTTTAGTTCCTTTGCTTCTTATGGTGCAAATTATATTTATTAGGTATTATAAATTTGTAATTTTAATCCCCTAAATATTAATTGCAAAATTGAGTCTTGGACAATTTTAGTCGATTAAATATCACAATTGTATGATTTTTTCCCTCAAAATTAATTTTAATTACATAATTATAAATTTTGGGTTACTAATAAAAACAATTGACAAAAACATGTAGTATGCATATAAATAGTTCTTGATTTCAGCCTTGATTGGTCAATAAAAACAAAGTGGAAAAACAGTTGGGTTGTAAGCTAAACGTAATAACTAGCAATGAAGCAAATCTTCATCTCACCAAGACTGAAATCATATAGCAGTGTGGCAAAATGCATAGAAATAAAGGATGCATTGTTTCCACCCATCACAGTTGTGAATTGTCATTCTTATTTTGGGGATCTAAAACCCACTACCCAATTGCAATCCCTTTGTTATAATACAAAAGATGTAATGGCCAGCTGCATGATTATAATCTGAAAACAAAATTGATTTACCTGCTTGGCAATTAACCGAGTATATCTAATATCACAAAGGGGCACCCTTCCCACGATCATAGGCCATCTTCAAGTGGTTATCTGGAGGTAACTTTTTAACATTTTCACTAAGAATTTATATATAACTATTTCATTTAATTGCATACAACTAAAGCATATCATTACAAATAAAGTCAAAAAATCTATTCATATAATATCATTTATACAACCTTAATATATTGTGGAATTGATTTTCATATATCATGTGCCAAACAGCCCAAACTGATAATATATATATCTCTGTTTAGATTTCAGAAAGTATTATGGGATGAGTTGAAAATAAACAAATTTTAACATATATAGTTTGACATATAATACAATTTAATCTATCACATTCATATATAGATAGATATATGAAAAACGATAATTTATAGATAATCTTTTAATTGAGAAGCCCCACTGAACCGTTCCAGTGTACACGTATCACAACGTCTGCATATACTGGCACTGTGCATGGTGGACACGTCTATGAGACTATGCCTCTTGGCGCAGGTGTGTAAGTTTCAAACCCAATTTTTGGCCTTACTTGTCGGTTTATAGACACAAGGTGGTGATACTAGAACACACCTTATGCTAATCAACTAAAGTACAACCTTATATAAATCTGTGTCTTTGTTGTGACATATTTGGAACACAAAGGGACATGTTAGATATATATAGCTACACATTACAAAAGTAGTGAAATCAAAGGGCGAGCAGAGTGAGGAAATATGGAGGAAGTGCAGAGAGAAAGAGTATCGGCATGGAATTCATACAGTCCATGCCATTTCATGGAACAAGTTGTGAAAGCTTTCTCTAATTGCCTGGGTCTTTATACAACTTCTACGAAAGATGGAGGAGTCACATCCACGACATCACGAGCAATGAGGAGGCCACCAAAACCACCATTAAGCGCAGGACGTACCCAAATCAACCTTTTATCGTCTTAGAAATTAAAAGAACTCGCCTAGCTTAGACATCATTAATTGTAATTTTGTACATTGCCACTTAGTTTCATTAGATCAAACAAAGGTCTTAGTTCGTTACTTCTTTGTATCTGGTCGCTTTTATTTGGTACATTATCTTTGCAAATCACTTAATAAGGTGATGAGGTGATTTCCACGCATTATTAAAAAAATTGACCAAATGACTTTTTTTTTTTTTATCATTTTGCTCTTTTATTTTTTTTTAAGTTCATTTTAGTTTTTCATTTTTTAAAAAAAGGTTTTTTAAAAAAGGTTCAAAATGGTTATTTTGTTAGTTTAAAGTTAATGTCGTTGTTGATAATCAAATATAACAACTAAAAGTCGTCACAAAATAAGAAAGAAGCCTACTAACAGTTTCATTCTTCACAAACCTTAATCTGAAAATTACAAACCTTACACAACTTCAAACTAACATAAGAATCATTTTGAATCTTTTTTAAAAAATAAAAAATAAAAAAATTAAAATGAACTTTTTAAAAAAAAAAGAAAAAAAAAAAGAAGATAAAAGACTAAATATATCATTTTTTCAAAAAAAATTAAACTCAACCCAAAGGTACTGATGATGTTTAGAGATGAAACCCCAGAACCGATGGATTCTCTTCGTCCCATAAAACCAAGTTAGCGCTCTACATTCTACAAAATAACAAGCACAACACCTCCTGTATCACCGAGCTCGGTGGTTAAGTCATTGATTTCCATGCCGGATAACCGGAATCACGGCCATGGTGTTGGGAAGTTCCTCCCTCGTGGCATCCATGAGCTTCTCCATCGATTCCGCTGCTTTCTTGAAAGCCTTCACATCACAGCACGCACATTCTCACAATCAGAATCTAACACCGAATCGACAACACAAAACAAACCAGGAGCGTCGGAATCGCGGAGCAAAACAGCCACGTTGCACATATCGCCGTCTGCACGAGAAAACAAACACGCGCGGGTTAAATTAATTAGTTAATCGAAGAATGATAACAAGAGATTAGTTATTATTGAGTGAAGAGTAGTACCGCGCAGGCAAAGACGTTGAGAACGGTGACGTGGCGGTTGGTAAGGTTCCAGTGCGGAAGCGATGGAGATCCAACGGTGGTGGAGGTGTGGTTCGAAGGTTGTGCAGTCAAGGAGCACAGGGATTGGGGAAGGGAACGGTGTTTTGTGCAGGAGAGGGTGCGGTGTGAGTTAACGTTGGTGGCGAAAGCGTGGTTCGTGTGCGGAACAACGATGCCTGGGTTTGAAGCTTGGAAATGGAATCGCAGGGCACTCTGCATTTCTGTGTGCGATACAAACACAAGCAGTGAATCCACCATAACCAGACAAGACTGTTCTTTCTGCACATTATGGGCCCCAGAAAGGAGGAGACAGCAATTGCTTCCTGCACCACCTTAATTTCTAATATTCCAAAGTTATCCTTCTCTCTTCTGATCTTTCTTCTTCTTCCTCCTCCTCCTCCTCATCCTCTCCCTCCATAACTTTTTTTTTTTAACAAGCAAAAGAGCAAATGTTATTGAAAGAAGAAACCAACTAAACTGGTACAAGAATGACTTACCATGTTGGTTCACGATTGAAGACATACATCTACACCATTTTTACTTTATACATCATTCTTACACATTGATACTTGTTTTTAAAAAGTTACACATTATATGTACAGCCATAAATGTTATACCCTTAAAAACACCAAAGGAAGAAACTGCAACATGTAAAAAAAGGTGTACTTTCATAACAAAAATACAATAACCTCAACAGAGTTCAATGTGATTGAGATTGCTCGCCGTATCTGCACTTTTTTTTAACACGGTATATAGTTTTGTTTAGTAACGGTGAGTATCAATATAGTGTATTTGAAAAAATTAATTTGCTCTTATAAAGTAATACTTAGTATCGTGTCCAACCACTAACAAGTAATTTGCTCTTATAAACAAAGCCATGTCATACGCACTAATTTATCCCTGTACACTCACTCATATCACCTTTGTTAAGGAATTTTTTTTTCCACCCATATTAACTTTACCAGCTTTTTAAAAAATCCAGTTTGCTCTGCTACAAACTTTGACATTACGGCCTTCAAAGCTAATCTAGTGAATAATGAAAGTTGTCATTCAACGATTTTGCCTGCCATTTACATCGCATATTTACAGCATAACACCCTCTAACATAGCCTACAAAATTCTTAATTCGCCGATGGCGACTACCCCCCCCTGCCCATGTCAAGAAACACTTCACTATCTGGAACAGTATTAACTCCTACCCGATTACCCCACCCCCTCTTTTTTTCTTCTCCCCCATCTTTTCCTTCTTTGTTTTCCTTTACATTTCTTGTCACTTTTTATATATGTAGTTCATAAATAAGCAAATAATCAGTTACTGACTAGCTGACTTCAACCGGAACCAAGCAACCATAAAATAGAAGCTCCTCCTTAGCCGGTCTTCTAACCAATTTTGCTAACATCTGTCACTGTTGCGTTGCAAAAGAAACATCTTTGGCAGTTCAAAAGGTGCCTGGTAATGCAGCCATAACAAGACCTGTGTGAACAAGGTGCAATTTGAGCATTTGCTTCACATGCATAACATATGCAGCACAAGCCATCATCAAGATCTGTATCTCCCACACTATCCACTTTATCATGATGTAACACAGTGCGGCAAGTAAGGAGACTTAGAAAATTCTCTAGTTGCTCATATTTTGCCACATAAGCTTCCCCCCGAAAAGATCCATCCTGGCAAATGGAAAGAGCAGAAAAATGGTAAACATTAGTGTCAAAGATCAAGGGAAAACTGGAATCTGACATGTATAAGAACTGCCAACTTTTAGACAGCTCACATTTAATTTGAAATTATTCATAAAATGTTCAAAGCTGAATTGAAATTGATCATTATTGAAGTTATTATATGAACAAGATATCAAATTTTAATATTATAATGCAAGTCTGCAAAACTGTGAGGGATTTGTACCAATGAAAGATCATTAAGAATCATATAGTAATAGTATATCCCGATATTCTAAATAAATATCTCCTCGAGAATTTTTAGTATGAAAACTGAACTTCCAAGTTGACTTTGTTACTAATTTAGCATATAGATAAGCACCAAGTTGGAAATAAACAAATTAATGAACTAAATCAATTTGAATATTCGAAAAATTGGATAAAAAGTGCATTAGAAACAAAAGGCATTCTAGATACTCATCAGGAATCAGGAACATAGATTAAGGGTGACAGCAACTAACCCAGTTATAATCCAAAAGATACTGGAATCCATACTGAACAGTATCTGGACAGTCCATGCTTGCAAAAACATCTAAAAGATCATTGTTTTCTCGATATTCTGCTGAATTTGTAGCATCCAATAAATTTAAGATAATCCCTACTAGAGGTGCCAATATCATGCCTCTGTTTACTTTTTCTGGAGGTTGGTTATGCCGTCTAAGGGACCTGAAAGATTAAGAGGGTAGCCTCTTATCAATACTCAATTGATAAAACTATTTTCAACTAAATGTGATGGTTCCAAATTCCCAAGGAACCTTGGACTATCAGTCTCTCAGGAAGCAATATTTGTGTGTGTGGAGGGGGTGCATTCAGTTCTGGCTATGATTAAGTCATAGGCTTGGAACTTACAAGTCAAAGAATTCGGCATCGGCTGCAGAAGTAATGTGATTTAAGATAAATACAACCAACTCGGTTAACCTTCGGAGGTTTGTGTCCGGTCCAGACAGGAATGCTTGAGGAATCTCATGAGTACAGAACTCTAGAATCCTTGTAAGATTACATGAAAGATCAAATATGACACAGCATTTCCTTTGCTGAAACTCTATTACCTGAGAAAGAAGTGTTGCAACAATAAATTAATGGAATGAATATATCAAACTCTGAATTAGCCAAGCAATCATTATAATAACAGAAACAACTTCAATCTTATGCATGCAATGTCTTGGAAAGAACCTATAAGTTAAATTAAAAGAACAATGAATCAGCTAAAAAAGTACAGAAAAACTCAAATTCCAAAACCTATGCAGCATATGTACTCAGTACTCCTACTGCTACAGAACTCTAACTTAAGCAACCAGAAGAAGACAGAAAGCAAACCAAGATTCAAATTTAGTCAAGGATGGAAAAGGATATTCATACCTGGTACTTTTCTTGCATTTCTCGAACAGAAACTGAAAATTCAGTCATGGTCCAGCTGAGTGTATTGAACAGACGGTTTAGAAAAGATGAAAACAACCCTTCATCACTTATGCAAGCTTCTCTTAGCAACCGCTGCATTCCATCAAGTGTCAAGGGGGAAAAACCTTTATGGTGAGAAATTGATCCAACAAAACCTACTTAATAACAAAAAGAGTTTGTTAACATACTTGGAAAAGAACTGATGACGAAGATGATTCTCCATTCTTTGAAAAACTAAAACCAGAACCCTTGCATAATCGTAGGAGTATGTTCATCACTGGAATCCAAGATCTGTTATCAAAAGCTGATAATAAAGCTTTCGGCATTCTTTGGGTGGCGGCCTCATTGCTCTCAAAGGTAGCCAAATACTCCCGGTATTGCACCAGGACAGATATAGACTGAAGAAGAAGATCCCTAAGATCTGCACTTGATATTCTCGGATCATTGAAATGTGTAACTACAAAGGTGACCTAGTGAAAAAGATATCAAAGCATAATTTAGAACCAATGAGAGAAACAGTGTTTGGAAACGATCTATTTTGAAGTAGCTGCATTAAAAGCTTAGGTTCATGAATTTTTCAGATTCATGCATAGTGCTTTATCTCATGTACTTATGGAGTTGCAATTTATTCTTCTTGTAAATCTAATATATATATTTCTGTATGGGAAATATTAATGCCAAGAGAATTATTATATAATCATAAGAAATGTTAAGAGAAATTTTAATAAACAAATATAAATGTATACTTTTGCAAATTAATTAAGGTTAATGTGCAACTCCCACCCCAAACTCATATCAAATTTTTTCAGCGAGCATTCAGAAACTCCTATCACTTTTTCCTTCACAAGTTCTCAAGTCACTCAATACCCTAAGTCCCTTACTAAATGCAAGTCTTGCAAGCATCAAGCATTTAAGTATGTTTTTATAAGACTCATTATCATAGGATGGTGAATATACAAATCTTGATTATCATTTAATTATTTTATTTTAGATCTTTTTTATGTTGCTTACGTTTAACTTTATTTGATACACACATACACACATGGCAGTGTCTTGATGCCCTGTGTTTTTTTATATTGGCCATGTTAGAGTGCCTGTATAGGAGTCTGTACTTCATATATCATATATAAGACACCAAATTTATTCTAAAATTCCCATGAACTCTGTAGAATCAGATTTCATTCACTCAGAATCCAGAAACAAATATCAAGTATAATTTACATCCAGCAGAAGTCAAATATCAAATCAGACAAACAGAAAAGTAGAGATTGAAAGGATGATGCATACAAATGAAGCAAGCCCTCGCTTGATGAAAATTGTAGATGGAACAAAGGGAGGATCACTTTTCCGCAACACATGAAAACAATCAACCTGTATGGGGGAGAAAATATTAATGCCAAGAGAATTTTTATATAATTATAAGAAATGATACGAGAAATTATAATGAATGAATAAATGTATACTTTTGCAAAAAATTAAGGTTAATGTGTGACTCCCAACCAAAATTCATATCAAATTTTATGCTTTTTCTAATACGACCCCTCCCTCTCAGTCTTAACACAATGTGTCAGATACCCAATCTAATATGTTAATTATGTTTGACTCGTAAGAAACAGGAAAACCCAAAACCATAAGTATTAAAGTAGATAACTAGGGAAGATGTTTTGTACTCTGCAACTGAATGAATCAAAACTGCTGTTAAATCTAACAATGAGAAATGCTTATTTACCAAAGCTTCCAGATAATATTCAGGGATATAGATAAACACCGAATCCATATTGCTAAGAACCAGTAGTAACTGGACAACCCACATGCACATTGCATACATTCCTCTCTGCTTCCATCGAGAAAATAGAGAGATGCGATACCTGTAAAGCAAGAAATGACCCCAAAAAACAAGGCTGTAAAAGAAACAACAATGATATGCATTCACAGTGTTATCAAGACTTAGAAAGCTAGGCTTTTTTTTAAAAAAGGATATCACTATTTGAAAAGCATCCAGAAAGCTATACTGAAACAAAACATGATATATTCGAATATAAATTCCTAAATTTCTATCAGTTTGACTTCATATGAAAGAAAGGTATCTATAAAACACTGATACATGAAAAGTTCAATCAGATGCAAAATTTTATTAAAAATTAATAATTAACAAAACCTAAAATCCAAATCTCAAAACACAGTTCTTAAAACTTAAAGCATATTATAATGAGTTTCACAAAGTAAACATCAAACTGACAGCACAGTTTAGGCTGATGCAAGTTATTGTAAGTCATAATGCACAGTTTGAAACCATCAGCATAGCATGAGTTTTATGAAACATGAATGCATAATGAAACAGAAAAGAAACAAACATTTTTAAAGTGTACTGCTGCTATTTACAAAATGAGAACTATACTTCTATTCTTCCACTCTATGTTCACCAACTTTATCTTTATTGAAATTAGTTTAACTCGGTAATCTTAGTAGGGTCCAATAAACCAAAAATGTAAATAAAGTGAGGAAGGGAATGGATGAACAGACATTTAATCAACAAGTGCAGTCCTTATTAACTACTGTAGCAGGAGTGAATACCACCAAAATTTTAAAAAGTAAGAACACTATCACACTGTTGTCATCAAATTGGAAGTTATCAAATTAGGTTAACAATTAGATAATGAGAAGTTGAAAACATGAAATACAACCTAGCCAACACTACTGGAAAATTCCAACCTAATACCATTTGGAAGATGTAGAAAGCCAATTGAAAAGCATAAATCTATCTTAGAATGTGAGTTTGAGCTTAACTCAACCCCAAAAGTTAGCTCATGGGGTGAGGGTTGTCCCCCACTTATATACTATATCTTGGCACTATCTCTAGCCAATGTGAGATTTGAATTTATTCCAATATACCCCCTCACACTCAAGCACTTTTGGGCTTGGTGCGTGGATAATATGGTGGGTGACCCGTTAATGGATCTAAGATAGGCTCTGATACCATCTTATAATGTAAGTTCGTGCTTAACTCAACCCTAAAAGCTAGCTCATAAGATGAGAGTTGCCCCTCACTTAGATACTATATCTTGGCACTACCTCTAGTTGATGTGGAATTTGGGTTTTTCTCAATAACCTATGAGGGAAAGAATAGACAAATGAGACAAACAAGCTTAAGTGTTACTTCTTATGGTCATCTTACCAAGCACAATGCCTAACACAATCAATAACCTCTTCTCTATATTCATTACGAGCTTCTTTCAAATGCTTCAATTGCTCACTGCAAGCTCGTTCTCTGATTTGCTTATCAGTTTCCTCCAAAAGGGAAATTGACTGTGCCTGATGAGTCATGTAGTATGATGCCTACAAAAACAGGAAGAATAACATTCATCACATGTCTTTTTCATTTTATCTCTAAAATTTAAATGATATTCAAAATCAATTAAGCGATTAGAAATTCCAAAATTACACCAGCTAAAATGAGGATGAATATAATAAAAGTCCAGGCTGAGCACTATAGGAAGATCATTTTACTAAGGTGTTAGGATTTAGTGACATCAGTGAAAGCAAAATCAAATTCATATTACTAAAAAACACTGTAGGATATACTATTTTCGTAAAATTCACTATTAGGTGAAAATTTTGTTTCAAGCAAATCATGCTCAGAAAATTTTACTTTTACCAAAGATTGTTTAATGGTCAAGCAAAATCTCTTTAAAATAACATAGGTGTTTAAAAAGAACAAAATACCAATAATCCAATTGCATACTTACTCTTATTTTGATTTTTTTAAATCTGATATATAAGATCTAAATAATGATTGGTTGTGACTCAATGGTTGGATTGATAAAATCAAATCCATAAAAAATATTAAATGGTGTAGGAGTGTCAAATATAAACCAGTTTTAATTGATCTTCTCTGTGTGAGTATTGGTTTCCTTTTCCTCTCCTGTCTTATTTTTCAAAGAAAATGGTTTTTCTAGCACATGCCCCAGATATTATTTTCCATCATACTTACCATAATAAAGTTATGGAGGTGGTAGTTATAAGAGAATTAAGATATTCCGGCATGTTCATGACTTTCAATATCCTCTCCTCTTGTGTCAGATATATAATAAACAGACTTCTGATATGAATTCTCAGCAAACAGGTATTGCATTTAAATTCTTTCCAGATATATCATTCCATATAGGTGAAAAATCAAAAGACCAAAAAAGAGGGAATTTAGGTAATCCACAAGTTAGGTTTAAGACTTCAAATACATGCTTGGTTTTGATTAATTTGGGAGAAATTTTGCTTCATTTTTTTTTTCAAATGCCCATTCAGTAAGATTTTAATTATACGCTATTTTGAACTCAAAATAAACTAATACAAACACACAGTCACATACCAAGTCATAAACTTAGTTTTAGATCCATTTTTAATATTATTGAGTGTAACTAATTATTCTTGTTTTAGAAAAAAAATCAGCCATCTCAGAGGAAATCAAGCCATTCACTGTCTAAACTTGCGGTTGTGCAATAAATTTTGCCAACATGATCTCACCTGCTTAAAATTCGGAGCAAGACCAACATGATACAACCATAGCAAAGCATCAAGTAGCTCTTCTTCTTGTAGTGTATCTGTAGACATATTAGTATCCTTTGGTACAGACTTCATATGGTGCACTTGGCGGTAACCATACTCAGGTTCAGATTGATCACTGGAGCTTGGTTTATCAGTTATCTCATCGTTCAAACTCCCATCACTGCATTCAGCAGCAACATGAGCAGGTCTTTCCGGAATAGAGCTACAATGACCACTAGAACCTTTGGCCAGGTATTTAGCTGGAACCTTGAAGTTCCTTGTAAAATCAGAATCATAACTAGAACAACAGCATGGCTTCTGCCTGGTTGAATGGGTGACCCTGGTTTCTTCACTATCCATGCAACCTTCATCCCATTGAATCACTTCCATTTCATGATCAATTGTTGGGTGTAGCTTTGATAAATGGCTATAGGATCCCCCAAGCCTGGAAATATCAGCTCTATGGGGATCATTTTTCAGAAATAAATGTACAGGAAAAGTTTGTTCACCACCTCTATGAAGGAAACCAACATCTGCTTTGCAGCTCTTCAACCAGCCACAGATGTCACCCAAGGCAAATCCCTCAGATAGAAAATGGAGTACAACTGTGTAAACTGAAACAAGAACCGAGTTGCTAGAAACTCCAGGTGGTGGAATATTTCGTTCTGCTCCTCTGTTCTTCAGTAGAAGGCTCCGTAAAAATGTCCTAAATACTGCTCCAGGTAACTGGGGAGAATTCGTAGGTGGTATAAATTGTATCACTAAGCGACAAAGGTCCCTATGCTTCTCTTCAATCTACATTTGAACAAGGTATACTCAGAAATATAGCAAACTATGTCCAATAGCACAATAGTTCACAGAATTTTACCCTCAAATAAGAAAGAAATATTATTCATAAAATTCATAGAAACAACCTTATACTTTGTCTTGTAAGCTAAGAATGAGTAGGTAAATGAAAAAATTTCTTCTATTTTATAGAAAATTCAGATAGCATAAGTTTACCACTAACCCCTTATCCCTACTCCCATGCCATGTCTGATAGAAATAAGATGGAGAAGAAGATTATGAAATCAAATTGAAAATAATTTCATAATCAACAAGAATAATCAACATAAACAAAAGGTGAAGATTTATTTCGCTCAACCTTGTATCTTAAGAAGTAACATAATACTCATATTCACTAATTAGATCACATGATTAATCAAGAGGGAAATGTGTTCAGTTGATAAGTTTTTGCATCATAGTCATCAGTAAACTTGTAATAGTTTCTCTCATTTCCATTCAGCTTCATGCATAAATGACAGATCACAGCATTGTTACTGTGATTTCAGAACAATAACAGTCATTCCCTACACCCATTGACCCATATAGGACTTAGGATTGAGAAAAACAAACATGTCAAAAAAAAAACTGCTTCATCTAGGCACAGAGAAGTACAATAAATCACGTCACTCTGACACACTCTCCTCTTCCTTTTCATTACTATCCTACTACATCAATCATAACAATGCAATAGATAAATTTATTTAACAGGTAAAGTAACAATTGAATTGATTGATGAAAAATATATAACATATTGCATACAGAAACTTATCAGTTTAATAGTTTGCTTCTTGCTTCTTCAAAGTTCAGATAGAATCAATGAGGTATTAAATTCAGACAGAATAACTAAAAATGAAGCTAGGTCAAGGAGATAAAGAAATTACCTTGCCAATTGATTCAGACAAAGCTGTGGTTGTCAACATCATGTTACCCTCATAAGATGCATCTTCACATGAACCAGGCCACCAAACAGTTGGTATCATGGAGTCAAGATCCTGTTTGTTAGGAGTCTTTCGTGAAAGAAACCCTTCAAACAAGAATTCAAAATCTGGTGACTTCCACCAAAGAACCATAAGTTCCTCTTGTCTTAGTAGATGACATGCCAATGCAAGGTGAGAATATGATCCAGAGTAAGGACACTCAATTAGAACTAATGAGGCTATTTTGCAACCACAGGAAAGGGCATTTAGGATGTGTTCAAATAGCACATGTGATCCTTGAAATTGTAGCAGAATCTCAACTACTTTATCCATGCTTGAGTAATCATGGGGTGCATGCAAACCAAAAACTTCAAACATGAAAGACAACATTGGACCCCAAACCATATACTCTGTGATCCCATCATCTGCTTCAAGGATAGAAAATAATTCCTCACATATGGCATAAGAAGCTGGATGGAAAATTTCTTCCAATGAAACAAACCTCTTCACTCTTCTCAATTTCTGAACTAAAGAATGCTCAGCTCGTTCCACCGAATGCATGTCCAACAGCCTTGACCAGCATTGCAGCAATTGGGTGACAAAGTAGCTCTTAGAGGGAGGAGCCTGAAGAGGAAGGTAACCTTCAATTGGATACTTAAAGGGTCGAGCTCCAAAGTTCAACTCACATCTTTCACCCTGGGAGAGAGAAACTGCTGGATAATAACCAAAACCAGGACCCAATTTTCGAATTCCTTGGAATGCCACCCCTAGGGAATTACCATTCCTGTAGAATAATATTTCATCTCGGTCTAAATCTATACAACATCCAATGATATCACCAACAACCCATGACTGGCCATATGTCTCAGCATCCTTGTTCCACTTGCTAACTCGTCTCCCATCATAAGCATATGAATCATCAGCATCACCAACACCTTTGTGGTCAGTGAAAGGGCAAGAAAGAGTGGCCCAACCAAGCTGCTGTATGCCAGATGTTTCCAACATAACTTCATACATCCATTTTCCTTTCCAAACACAAGCACTAGCCCTGGCACTACTGAACATCGCCATGCTCTCTATAAGAAAAGGTGACTTGATGACTTTAATATCACCGCAGATGCTGGATTCTTCTAGGCCTATAACAACATGCCCATTGCCATTTTTACTATTAATACAAATCCCATCTCTTTCACCATGAGAATCACTCAATTTCACATTATATCTTGAGAAATCATTCCTAATGACAGAGCAAATAAAATTACGATCAACCAGGCCAGTCAATGAATTGAGTGATCTGTTCGGGAGACCAAACACGTACTCAAGGGTTCGCTCCACAGACTGCTGACCCAAATCGTCACAGCAAGAAAGAAGCCGAGTCTTTGGCGAATTTTTCTTACTGTCCTTATCGTTCAATATCACAGCCAGACCAGCCGAAAACCCACCAACTCGCGGGATATCTTCAGCCATCTGTGACACACAGAAAGCACTACCCCTCAACTAGCCCGAAGCCAGCTGAAAGCTTTTCCAATTTCAAATCCCTACCAACTGTCACAAATTCAATTGAGCTCGCTAAATATTCACGATCCATTCCAAAACAAAATTAGCAAATCCTCAACATCTATTATAAACAGTTTGGCCCCAAAATTCACAACACGCAATAACAAAACAGAAATCTACAAAGTAGCTTACGAGTAAACACAATATGCCCAAAAATTGAACAACAATTAAAAAACAAACAAGCAACAATCGCACTTGTTGCTCACATACACAACAACAACAACAACAACAAATCCCAACAAGCCCACAACATTCCAAAAAAAAAAATACCACTTTTCCCGGAAAACAAAACAAAAAAAAAAGAAAGGGAGAAATATACATAGAAGGTCGAAGACTTGATGACAGCGAGAAATTAAAAAAATGTTGAAAATTATTTACCGCTCCTCAAATTGAACCAAAAAGCGTTACCACCCCAATAACATGAAAAGGCTTTCAAAGTCGGTACTATTAATTAAACAAATAATAATTAATTAAAAAGAGAAACTTACAGAAAAAGTTCATGCTAAGGACAAAAAAAAGGCGGCGGAAGTTTGCTAGGGTTTTGCTTTGCAGGCTCCATTGCTTCGAGATTCGATGACAGTAACACACTGCAACAGTGATATTATGAGAAAGGGGAACGTGGAATTTTCCGAGGGAGAAATCGTTTTATATATATATATATAATAACTGTTGATTTATTTATAATAGTAATAGTAATGATTCTGTTTTTTTGGCTAATAATTATTATCGCCAAAAATTTTGGGGGTGAAGGAAGCTGAAACGAACGAACGAACCACGTACCCGTGCGCGCTGACTGGAACCGTAGGGAATGGAGTTTCGACTGACACGTGTCGGGAAAGCACCAGTTAGTTGGTGACTTGGCTGCTGAGTTGACGGGTAATGATACTGGCAACTGGAACGATAGGGGCCACCCGTTGTAGGAATGGCAGTGGTGGTGGACAACGTTGTTTCCCTCTATAGTGCTGTTGCTGGGTCAATTATACGTTTCACTGCACTTGCCTTGAGGAGACATTCGGTTTTGGAGAGAAAAGATGCCGCCTATTTCATTTTCTTTCTTTCAATTTAATCCAATAATTCAAATGCTTTAGAGTCTCCTTAGATTAGAGAATTTAAAATTTTAACAATTTTAAATATTTTATTTAAAATTTTTTTATTTTTTAAATTTTGTGTTTGGATAAAAAAATTAAAATAATAAGGGTGAAAAAAGTTGATGTGCTCCACAAGGTCAAAATAATGTTTCTTCTTAAAGAAGAGAATCATGAGAAAAAAATTATGAGTTCCAGAATAAAATTTTATGATATTTCAGATGGAGGAGAGAGGATGAAGATTATAAATAAAATACTCGAACATTTTGGGAGATTCTTTTATTTTAAACAAATTTAATTTCTTACCTTTTGGAAAAAATTAAAATTCTGTTTTAAAATTTTAAAAATTTAAATTCTTAACATCCAAACAAATAATTTTAAATTAAAAAAATGTAAATTCTTTGATAAATTACCTTCAAAAGCATTCTTATTTGTATTCATTAGTATTCTCAATAATAATAATTGAATTAGTTAATTTTGATTTATAATATTAGAAATTTATATTTTATTTTAAAAATGCTTGTAAGTATTTATTATAACATAACAATAAAAATAATGTTAACCTTATATTGATTTATCATGTCATAAAAATAATAATGAAATAGTTATGTGTATTTTTTTTAAAATTGTATTTTTAATTCATTTTCAACTATTTCAAAGTCATCAATTATTCTAAAAATATGAAAAATTAAAAATACAATTTACTTAAAATTTTACACGTGTGGAATTATCACATTTGACTTTTTAATGACGCAATAAATTACTCGGATGATAATGTTGTTATCATATCATTATTAAAAGTTGTTACTCAACCATAAGACTAAAAGAAAATTTTTAGACTAGACAAAAATTAGATTAAGAACTAAAGGCATAAATTTGAAAAAAAGTTTAGGAACAAAAAGTAGTAAAACTTACTCATAAAATTAAGTAATTTAAGTAGTTGTTAAATAAGTTATTATTCTAAATGATCATGTGTTCAGTTTCTTTAAGTAAGGTAAGTTTAAAGTTTATGGATAAAAAAAATGATGTGAAAAGAATATCTCATTAAATGTGTCCAATCAAGTCTTTGATGGAAGCTATTCCACACCAATATTATGATAAAAAAAAAATTAATATTTTTTACAAATAAGTGTAATTTATATTATTAAAAAGTAAATAAATGCATTAATGGAAGATAAGTGAGTATCTCATTTATAGATTTCACAATAAATCAGAAATATGAAAGAAAAATAGTTATTAATAATCTAAAACTAAATTTATGTTTCTAAGAAGAAAAAATGAAGATACGTATTTCTTATATAAAAGATAAGACAAAGTAATATTTAATCATTAAAAAACATATTAAATATTTGGTTTAAATATCTTTTAGTTTGTGTATTTTAACTTTTTTTATTTTCATCTTTGTAATTTTTTTCTTATAAGTTAAAAAAGTGTTTACCTAAAAGGTTACGGTAGCCAAAAACAAAATAATATAATTTGTAAAGATTAAAAATAATAATTACAAGGACAAAAGTAAATAAATGGTAAATTACAAGAACTAAAAATGCATATAATCCTAAATATTTTCTAATTTCATATTTTATATTTTATAAGTTTATTCTTCGCTTGTCATTAGTGCAATTATTAATTAATCTAAAATTATCCCAAAAACAACTTTATAGAAATATCTAATTATTAAAAATATTAAATATTTTCCAATTTCAGTTTATATATAATTTAATTTACATTGCATTCAATCACAATCTTAAATGAAATGTAAGTTACATTATATGATAAGATTATTCATGAGTTTGAATAAGCTATGTATCTAATCCAATCCAAATAGTTTGAATCTAATTTTTTTAAGATTTGGATTAAATTTAACTCAATTCAGTTAGATTTATTCATATACAAATTAGATAACGAACCGTGCATTTTTTATACATGACCTAACTCAATCTAGTCATATGATTTATATGTAGCTATATTGTAAATTTCTTAATGCAACAATTTGATTTCAGTTAAATTTGACAATTAAAAATATTTAAATCCAATTCAATTCAATCACTCTTGTTTTTTCTGGATAATTGAATTTATATTATATGTTTGTTTATTTTTTATTTGATAATAAAAAACAATTTAGAAATGAATTGTAGTGATACGTATTGCAGTAAGTGAAGTTAGTAATCATAATACCCACTTTGTGTAAAAAAAATTACAAAACTCACTTATGAAGTTTTGTTTAAAAGTTTTTGGGTAGGTTGCAATTCATAAATCATGAGATCACATATTCCAATCTTAGTGTATGACTATTGTACATCAAAACAAAATTATAATTCAAGAAAAAATGCGCGTATATGGAGATGCTGTTTTTTTTATTCAAGAAAAAATGCGCGTACGGAAGAAAAAAAGAAAAAGAAATTGTCACTTCTAACCCCATCTATTCTCATGAATCTTCTCAGATTTTTTTCTCACGTGTCCAGTTGTTGAAATTAGAACTTGAAAGTTTTTTTTTCCCCTTTTAAAGGTACCATGCTGGCCTGAAATATTATAAAAGAAAAGACATATTATATATCTCTATATATAATTTTTTTCCTTTTTTCCATTTTGTATCTATTCAAATAATTCATATTTTTTTTTATTTTAGTTCTCTTTTATATATTTTTTCTTACTTCTTCCTCCATTCAAAGTTTCAAACAAAATTGTATGTTTTTAAAAATTTAAATGATGAAAAAAATTATGTGATATTTCAAGATATATCGTGAATTAGAGGATAGCAAATAACGAAGTAATTTTCTTGAAGTGAAATGCAGGGCTAAGAGCCCAGCCGCAAGAAACTCCAAAGGAGTCAGACAAACAATACAAAGCCATAAAATCTGGAATAGAATAAAAAACAAAAGAGATTGTTAGGCTCAGCAAAATCACGCTTAGCTGGCTCATTCGCAGGACTGGAACTAATTATACATGCATAAGTGATTAAAATATATATTTTTTTCCATTGAATCGAAAAATAAGCGATTAAAATATAAACGACTTTACATGCTTAATACATTAAATTAATTAATAAGCTTCTAAATTATTAGCGAATTTTTCAATAAGTTCTTATACTTTTGTACCAAAAGAAAAATATGTTTTTACACTTTGAAAATTTATAATTGAGTCTCTAAAACTTAAAATTGTTTTTTTTAATTAGGTCTCTGAATTCATTTTCATTAGGAATCCATTAAAGTAATTAATTTTTTAAATAATTTAAAAATCAAGTTGTTTATTTAATTTTTCTATAATTCTCTAAGTTTTTTAATATATATAAATAGGTGCTTAGCAAAATCTCATAAAAAATGTGACAAAGAAGTCAATTAAAAATTATAAATTTAAAGATCTATTTACAAATTTTAAAATATAGGGATGTACTTATGTTTTTTAAGTTTGTAATTATGTTATCAAATTGTGCTCTGTCTGAAAATGAGGTTTTTTTATTACATAGCATCCTCCACAAGAATTATTCAAGGGTCTAACTTAGTTAACTTACTTAAATATAATGTATGTTATAAATCTTAATATTTATTTTTATTCTTACATATCAAAAAAATTTCTTATAAAATTAAGATGGTAGGCTTTTGTTGTAAAAGGTCCTTGTCATATGCCCTAGTATTGTAGAGTTAGATCTTAGTTTGGAGTTTATTCACCTTCCCGATAATAAAAAAAAATTAAAATATAATTTTAATTCTCTTATTTTACTTAATCTATAATTTTTGTTTTTTTATTCTTCAAAATCATAAAATTTTGATACAATTGTCAATTTTAGAGCATTGACATTTAATAATAAAATATTAATAGTTAGATTATTGATGTTACACCATGATATTAAATTTATGTATGCTTTTATCATCTTAGTTTTTATTACCCTTATCTAGTCTTCATAATTTTTCAACTGTTAAAATTAAGATCCTATCTAATAATTAACAAAAATACAAAAAAAAGAAGCATAAGAGATAGTTGATAGAGAGAGAAAAATATAAAACATTAAAATCAAAACAAGAATAGTTTACATTATATATATTTATACATTTTCTATTTTTATTTAGACAATGTATATTTAGTTATTTATTATTGTATACAAATTAACGATACTTTACACTTTAATTATATTTTATCAATTATTAAATAATAAATGTTGGAAATAAAAACTTAATTTAGCAATTAAAAAATACAAAAAATAAATTCGAGTGATTAAAAATAAAGGACTCAAACTGCAACCCTAAAAATGCATGTGATGCGAGAAAAAAAAATCAACAAATGTCAACATGTGTCCAACAGTTTCATTATGGTTATTAATTATTTATCTAATGTAACCTTAATTTGAAATTGAAAGAAGAAGAAGAAGAAAAAAGTAAAACGACACCGTGCTTGTTTGGAAACTCTCTACCTACACGTTGACGTATGCTCATTTAACGCTATAAAAAGTATAAATGTTGATTTTTGGTTAAAAATAATGTATTTTAGGTTTAAAATTAATTATGAGTTTAGTTATTTTAAATAATTTTTTGTGTTAGATCAATGATTTTATACTGAAATTTATTATTAATTTGTTCGTAAAATTAAAATCTCAACATAAATTTAGTTCACTTTAAAATTAAGTTTATCCAGAATTAATTTTAAAAATATTCACTGATAAGTAAAAACTACACACCCAGCCCAAATCTAAACATATGGTGATCATTGGCATAAAAAGTGAAAGCTACTGGCGGCTACTTGAATTGATGTTGACTGTGGGGGCAAAGCCAGCTTAGACAAGTGTCATAAAGTCCAACTTGTGATCAGCACATAAGTCATAACTACCTCTTTGTTAATTTTGAAACAAAGATGAAATTATATTTATATAACTTTAATAATTATTATATTATTTTTTATTAATTTAATTATTAAATTATATTTATATACTATTAAAATTATTTATGTTAAATTTTATCAAAATTAAACATTAAAAATAAGATAATTAAATTATTTCTATTTTAATATATTTTAAAATAATTATATTTCATCAATTTTAATATATATAAATGAGATAATAAATAATTTTATATTAATATGAAATTTTACATATATAATTTATAAATTTCAATCCATGATAAATTTTATAGAAACATCGTCCAATTAAAAATTATAAAATAATATAATAATTATTAATATTATTTTGGATATATATATATATATATATATATATATATATATATATATATATATATATATATATATATATATATATATTCCCAAAACAACATTACTTTTTTCCTATAGCTGGAGAGCATAAAAGTACTATGTAGGGCAAAACAGAGGAATCGAAACAATGGAGAAGCATGCCAACAGGATGATGCTTTATTGGATGGACTGTAACTTCTAAAAAACATAGATTTTATTTTTTTTAAATGAATAAGAAAAGAGTGAGTCATACAAACTCAGTGAAAATTATATCATATAATAAAAAAAAATGAAATAAACAAATGTATAGTTCGTACCCATAAAATTTTTGTTACAGCAAGCTAAGTCAATTCAAAAGAATATCTATTCAGTTTTTTTTCAAAGAATAACAATATAAATAAATCAAAAGCCAATAATAATTTTACAAAGATAAAATAATTTTCTTTCAGTCCAAAATTTTCAAAATAAAATAACTCTCCAAACATTGGAATTTTAAAAACTTTACTATTAAACTCGAGTCACACATGAGAAAACCATAACCTCAAGTTATTAATTAAACTTAATTGGTTATACCTTCTTCTTAGTGTGGTCTATCCCCTAGTAATAATTACACATCTAAGATATCCCCTTCTTTTTCAAGTAAAATAATATCATATGATCTCATTTTAGTGAAACAATACTATTTCCCTGATAACTCTCTTCAACATTAGGGACTTCATCTAATCATCTACTTTCAAGGTATAACTAGACGTATTTGTTCTTTTAAAAAAAACACTAGATGTACTCGTCAACTCAAAATTCATCGTTCATGCATTTTAATTAAACTTTAATTAGCTAATGAGTAGAAAAAGATCATACGAGTAAAATAGAAGAATCTTCCTAGATTTTGGAAGAATGGATTGGAGTGTAAGTGAATTGATCCATTAGTGGAAGATGCTCTTTACAATGGCCAAACTGTTCTAATTGTTAGAGCACATTTGAGATGAAACACTTCAGTAGTGGAGGTAACCTACAATCCTAGGATCTGTATCCTCTATCACTAATGGAGCAATGGGTTTGAGATTGACTTACTCCTTTCCTTGTCTCTCGTAGTGCATATGCGCACTTTCAAAGGCTACACAAAAGCCGTTAACTTTTTGTTTATTTAAGTTACGAAAGATAGTTGAATTAGAGTAAATGGTGATATTGAATTAGGATTTTAAATAATTTTAAAAGAATTTTTTTAATAAAAAAAATATTGTGTTGTTGGATCAAAATTTTTAAATAACATGAATAAGGAAATGGATTGCAATGAGGTTTTAAACAATTATTTTAACATATAGGATTTTAGAAAGACTTTTATAATATTTTGTTGAAGTTTAGATTTTAATATATTTATGTTTTAAAATTTTAAAAAAAACTTCATGAATTTATAATATTTGAAAAAGACACGTGAATATTTAGAAAACATTTAAAATTACAATAATAAATCATAATGAGATAGGGTGTATTCATGTGTAGACGAGACACCAAGTATATGGTTCACAAGTGAATCATCTTTTTTTTTTACAGCACAAGTAGATCACTTGTACTTATCAAAATTCGGAACTGACACACGACATGATGGAACGTGACTAAGGTGGGTTTTTGACTTTGCATGTCGAAGTGAGAGTGATTTTATTGAGAGAATAATAGAAGACCTACAAAACAAATGATCCCGACGCTAAAGTAAGTACGAGAGTTAAGAGAATAAATGGGAAAATATGCATACATGATTAGGTGTGTGTTCGTCTCAAGAAAGTACGAATGAATATGGTGTGTTTGTAGTACATGAATGATGTGTTTTGAGGGTTCAAGGGAAATTGATATTTATAGAGTGAAATGGAACCAGAGGTCTTTGTTGACAAGGGTTGTTATGACTCTTGCAAATAATTAATAGCTTATAAATAATAGCCAATAACTTATTATAGATAGAGTTAGAGATAATATATAGCTAAATTTGAACAAGGCATACAAAACAAAAATGCTAAATATGAATAAGACAATCAAAATTGTAGTCGATGTTCAACTCTTTGTCGTTGAAGAACTTGTTTGCAGTGGTATAGTAAATGGGTGTGAGTGCAGTGTCTCACCCATCTCACACCACACAACCAACTTCATATCTAAAGATATTGTCGCTGAATACAAAATTGAGTTATGGAATATACAATTCATAATATAGATACGAAAAATCATTTCTTACAAAACATTCAATCAAAAATTATTCAAACATAATTCTAGATTAAGTAATCCGAAGTACAAGTTAGTATCCTAGATCCGTTAATTTAAAATTATGTTTGCATAATTTTGGATTTGGTGTTCTATAAGGGCACAATTTTGTTCATTCTTACAAGTTTGTCAATTCTAAAATATATGCAAATTTGAAGAAAAAAAATTTACGAATGTGTCTCAAACAATAACTTAATGGGAGGAGAATGAGGGATGAAGAAGCTCAAAATTACCAACGCCTTCTACCTCAAGAAGCTACTTCACACAAAATATGACTGGCGGAAGGATAGGGGACAACCGATAACGAGAAGGAGATACATAAGGTAATGTACGTTGTTGTGTGAGGTACACAATTATGGGGATGAAGAAGTTCAACTTTAGTCGAAAAAATGTTTGAGAGGAACTTATGAAGAATGTAATGGCAATTAAGATTTTTAAAATTATGAAGGTGCAGATAATAAATTGTGGGATGTAGGAAGCAAGTGCCTTATACTTGAACCTTTACTGCCAACATTCGGGACCCAAAAACAAATTCTCCAAAGTCCAAATCATTAGAATTTCCTTGTCAATGATCTTAAAATTCTTAATTGTAACTTTTAACTTTTCATTAGCACTAATACTAAAAGAAGCTAAACAAATTTGTAACTCAGCTTAGCATTGCCTGCAATCGCACAAGCATGGGTGATTGATCCATTTCTTTGATTGACCATATTTTTTTTCCCAGTTTCTGAGGTAAAAACACAAGCATTCGTGATTGATCCATTTCTTTGATTGTCACATTTTTTTTCCCTCCAGCTTACTATACCAGGTTGTAAGAATTAAAGGTTAAGTTTCCAATGGTTTGTGCTGATCCGCACCAAGATGTTCAATTTGTGTTGAAAAATCCATACAATTACGCCCATTCTCTCGACAAGCATGGTCAAAATCATCATCTTGCTTGTCAAAAAATTACCGCTTCGACGATAGTATCTCCATTTTAAATTGACCAATGTTTTAAGTGTTTTCACATTGATTAAGAAGAATCATAAATAAGTTATTTATTGAAGTAGTTTTACCAAAATATTTATACTTTGTATAAATGTATTACCCGTATTTATTGGGTGATTTATGTTACTAGTTGAAAAATTAATAAACACAATACTAAAAAGCTATTATATTGGTGTAATTTATTTGGATAACTTTAAAATAAAATTTTAATATCTCATTGAAAACTAAAAATATTAGTTAACATTTTTTTAATATTAAATTGTTAGCCATTTTAGAATAGAGGGAATAAGTATTATAAGTGTAAACATAGAATGTAAATCGGTAAAATATAAGAATTTGATGAAAAAGTGAAAACATAAAAGAGAATAAATATAAGATGAGAGACCTAACTCAACCCCAAAAACTAGTTCAAAGGATGAAGATTGTTCCTCACTTATACATTCTAATGTGGGATTAATTTTAGTAAATGTAAAACTTGAATTATATATTTCCTATATATTTCCTAATGATGAGATTCAACCAACTTATTGATGAGTGAGATTCTCAAAGTGAAGGTTTAGTTTCAAAACTGTCATAGGTCACATTCGTAGAGAACCTAATATGTTGGTTGATTCATTTGCCAAATATGGTTTATCTTGTCTTTTGATGTCGGTTTATTTCAATTCAATCCCTGATTTTGCTGTAAACTCCCTGGTGGAGGATGATGATATTATTAATACCCATCTTGGGACTTGCCTGATTGGTGTCTGTGGCTCTTTGTCTAAATCATTCAGCAAAAAAAAAAAGAAGAGTTTGGGTATCCGATTATGGGCCAAGGATTCAAGCGAGAGATTAGAAAAAATGGACTCGAAAATTTTTGTTCTTAAATATACTTTTTAACTAATAAAAGAAGATTAATTCTCTTTGAAACGTAAAGCAATTGTATTTTGTCTCTACTAACGAAATTTTTTCCATTCATATGATCAGGACCCAAATCCATGATAATATGCTTCTAAAAATTTACTGATTGTATTAGATTTTGTTAATTGGAGTTGTTATCTAGTTTAGAACTACTAATCCACACACACATAACTTAGTCTAAAATGAGAAGGATACAACACATTTTGTTTTGTTTTTCTTTAATATTTTGTAGTTACAAAAATTTGTAAAAAAAGTTCTTCATTATTCGAAAGATTTTTATATTACTAATCAATTAAAAAAAATTATATATGACTTTCAAAATATATAGAATAAAACTCAAATTTGTATCATATAATTTAATATTTTTTTAATGTTTGTTATTTTATTTTAATTAAATAAACAATTAATCAATTATGTTTTGGATTAGTTAATTAATTTTATTTAAATTAAAAGAAAGAAGAAGAATACAGGGCTTGTGATTGTTCATTGCTGTAAGTGGCAAATTTGAAAAGTGTTTCTCTCTCACACATTGACACTACTCCTTCTTTCTCTCTCTACATTTGAATTCAATCGACCCGCCGCTCTTTCTCTCTCTAAATTCGCAATGAGCAAAAGAGCTAATAAGAGGAAAGCGAAGCAAGACGAACAGCCCAAACAACGCAAGAAGCGATCCACAACAATTAAACCTGCCGAGCACGAAGAGTACTTCGAGGATCAGCGCAACTTGGTACTACTACATCCTAATTTTCAATTTCAACCTTTTATTTTATTTATTATTATGTCTCTTTGTTGAGGATTTCTACTAATGCTTGTGGTTCTTGATCCAAATTAGTGGCAATTATATTTATTATCGGCTGTAAAGTTGTGGAACTAATGATTGTTACTGATAAATGCTTTGTAGGAAGACTTATGGAGGGAAACATTCCCTGTCGGAACAGAGGTTTGTCTATTTATTTCATAATTCTTCTTCGTTTATAGCTTCATTTCTGTTGTGTATTTTTTCTTATTGCACCTTATTGTGTTGCCAGTGGGATCAATTGGATTCTGTGTATCAATACAAGTGGAATTTCTCTAACCTGGAAGTGAGTATCGTGGTCAACGGTCAACGCAACTTTCCTCTTAGATGATCATTTCTGAAGAATTTACGCGATTTATCTTAACTGTTTAATTTGGTCCATGAATTGTGTTCAGAATGCGTTTGAAGAGGGTGGTGTACTTCATGGGAAAAGGGTTTATCTCTTTGGTTGCACCGAGCGTAAGTGGCACGACTTGAATTTGATTGGTAGCTCATTTCCCTTTAGTTGGTGTTTCATCTTACTACTTTGATATATTCAGCTCAACTGGTCTGGTTCAAAGATGAAAGCAAAGTTGTCTGCATACCTGTTGTTGTAGCTGTAAGTAGTCAAATTTGGCTCTTCTATGTGTTTTGGTTAAATTGATTAGTGCTTATGACCTTTTTTGGAGGAAAATTAGATTGTGCAAATTAGGAATTGCCATTTGAGTTTTCTAGCTGTGATATATGTATGTCACTCCTTGCGGGCATGGCCTTGGGCATATACATTTGGCTGGAAATTCCAGTTCATAGATTGCAGGTGTAAATGTTGTTGGAATCAGCTTTGTGACTGTATCCATTTTGACGATTGTAAAATCTTAATTTTTCATTTTTATTTTAAATTTAAAGATGTTTCAACTTGCTATTGTATTCAGGTTGTATCACCTTTCCCACCGTCTGATAAAATTGGGATTAACTCAGTTCAGAGAGAGTTCGAAGAGATAATTCCCATGAAACAAATGAAAATGGACTGGATTCCATATATCCCCCTTGAGGACCGGTATTCTTCTCAATTTGGCTATTCTGAGAGGTTTTTTTGAAATATTGCTTCATGATTATCTATGAACTTATTTATATAATTAATTTTTTGTCTTCAACAGAGAAAGCCGAGTTGATAGATTAAAGTCTCAAATATTTATCTTAAGTTGCACCCAAAGAAGGTATTGCTCTCCCTTTGCCCTTCCCCTCACAGTCTGCAACTTTATATGTTTCAGGCTTTTAGGTTCAAGCTCAGTAATGCACTATTACTGAAGATGTTTGATTTGTTAAAACTTAGAAGTTCTGATTTAATAGAATTACTTTGAAAAGTTATCTTTCTTAGAAAGAACATTGTCTCCTGCTACTTTATATGTTTTCTTTGGAGTGTATTAATCCTCCTCTTTCTTTTGCTTTTGCTTCCTTTCTACCGATTTGTTAGATACTATTGCTTTTCATTTCATGGTCATTTTTATGAGCTTTAAACCAATGATTTTATTTTTTTGTTTGGCCTTTCATCAGTTACATTTACCCTTTTCCTTCATGATATTGCCAAAATGATTATAGTTTTTTCAACTTTTTGCATAATTCTCTGGTTTTTATTTTAATTTTATATTGTTTTGATGAATTGCAATGCCTTTTCAAATAGTACTTTTGAACCTTCAAGGTTCAATGCTGTGTCTACAATGTTATACATTCCAGCACATTCTTTCTTAACTGACTGATGAAGAGCTAAACCCTCTTTTTAAAATGAAGAGGAGTGCCTCCGCCTCAAACAACGTGTCTTGTGTCTCAATCCCATTTGATATTGGACTTGTACTTGTGTGTCAATCCTGCTGAGTTGGAAAGAGTGGTTCATCGTCACTGGAGGCTGGTAAATACAGGATCAAAATAACACTTGATGTAGGGGAGAGGAGATACCAGTGCCACTTTAAGAAGGGCGTTCTTCTATTCAAAAAAATTGTAGTTCCTGTCTTAAACAGTAAACATGCGAAGCATGCTTTCTCACTGATGCAACTGTGCTTGTGTGACAAAATTATTTAAAATTTATTCTTGGTAGGATAGGTTCCATTGCGATGTTTTCCAGCTCCCTGCATATAATTAATAAATGAAAATGGATTGAACCTTTCTAGATTTAGCTATACCTACGTTGTTTAGTTTTATTGATCTCTTGCAACTAAATATTATAATATAAATCAATATGTGGTTTTAATTCTATGGACACTTAAGTGTTAATTAGGAAAACTGTAAGTTCATTACTTTGATATTTTGTGCCAATTTCGGGATTTATATCTATATGCAACTTGATGGGTTGACCGTTTACTGTAGTAGCTATTTGTAGCTGCATGTTGAAACTTTTGATCCATATACTCTTGATCCTTAATGTAGAATGTTCATGAATGACTTTTTATCTTGTGATATTAATTAATCTGTGTGATACAGGGCTGCATTGAAACATCTGAAGTTGGATCGTGTAAAGAAATACGAGTATTGCTTGCCTTGTGAGTTTCTAGCTCTAGAATATAATTTGTCTGAATATGTATAATAGCTGTGTACTTGTATACAATAGTTAGTGGAGAGGAGATATAACATTATATTTTTATGGTTATGATTTGCTTTGTTATATCCTTTAATTGTTATTTTTGTAACAGACTTCTACCATCCGTTTAAGGAAGATGAACTTGAACAGAGCACTGAAGTTCAAATAATATTTCCAGCAGAGCCAAAGCCGGTAATTATGATTGAAAAAAGTTTTGCAAAGATGTCCCCAATTTTGGATTGCTTGGGATTGTTTTTTATATGACATGTTTACATACGAGTAAGGCAGGTTAGTACCATATTAGGTTTTCTACATGCTTACTTATCTATCACTTTTTTCTCTTTTTTCCTGCAGGTTTTCTGTGAATTTGATTGGGAATTAGATGAGCTTGAGGTATTGAATTATTTCTCTAATGTTTAGGATGCTAGATAAAACTTGCCAGGTTGTATTTTGTGAAAATTAGGAAGAATGGTTTTATTTATTTTTATTTAAAACTTAGTACAATACTTACAAGTTATAATCATACACTAAAAAATTACTATCAAGCTTGGCATTCTTTTTCAGGAACTTTTTGTTTCTTTGGTTTGTCATTGTCCATTTACCATTGTCTGCTTTCAATAAGCAGGCATGTTATTGAATTAAATTGAATTCTTAAGAATCTAGACATATCTCCATTGAGTGTTGTATTGTTTCTCCACACTGAACCTCCTGATAGAGATGATAAAGTAAAGAATATCTAGAAAGAATGTAATATATAATAATTGACAAAGTTCTCATTTATAAAATTGTTCTATGTTCCACAGGAGTTCACTGATAAGCTCATAGAGGAGGAGGAGTTATTGGAAGATCAAAAAGATACCTTTAAGGTATTGAGTAATTGGAAATCAATAATCGATTCAAGTATTCCAACTCTTTCAAGTAGCAGTTAAGCTGATCATTTTATTGTTTCAGGAATTTGTCAAAGAAAAAGTACGGGAAGCAAAGAAAGCTAATAGAGAGGTACTTTTACTTTTGGTTCTGCCCTGATTGTGTTGTTGCTTTATGCATTTTTACCTACTTTGTCTCCTTTAGGCAAGGGAAGCTCGAAGAAAAGCCATTCAAGAAATGAGTGAGGAAGCTAGAGCTGCATTTGAGAATATGAGATTTTATAAGTTCTACCCTGTGCAAAGTCCAGATGCACCTGATGTATCTAATGTTAAGGTAGGTGTTTGGGCATTCTAACTGAACTTTTTGGAGTTCCAATTTTCAAATTATCTTAACATCTTAGTACAACATTAATGCATCAATTTCTGTCCTTAAAAATGGTAATTCTTCCGTGGAACATTTAAGACTTATAATGAATGTTGAGGAAGATTGGCCAAGCAATTGTAGTTCATACACTTGCATGTGTCTATACTCTATATAAATATATATCTAATAATGACAAGGGAGGGGCCAAAGAACACTGATGGAAAGAGATGTTTGATTTTTCTTTCTTCTATGGATTATTAAAGCAAAGTAAGGAGGTTGGAAAAAGACTATACTTGTTGTAATGAATGCAACTAGCTTGTCCAAATCAGAGGTGCAAAATCTTAAAATTGTTAGCCACTCTATTTCTGTCATATTCTAATTAAAACAGTCAATTCATTTTAGAAGGATTATCCAATATTATCTCATTTAATAGTGTGACTTTTCTATAATCAATTATCTTCAAAAAAAGATTGAGATTCTTCTTTTAATAATTTTTGGTCGTCAACCTATAATCAATTTTCTTTCATTGAATGTGAGATGCTGCTAACAATCAGTGGAGGGAAAAGAAATGATCATAGCAACATTTATGAAAATAACTATTTTCTTTCACATAATTTATAGAGTTTAATGCATTGACAGTAGTTTTACACTCATTCAATAAGAAATTATTGTTGGTATGACTTTTAAAATAGTTGTTGTAAAAGTCAACAAACTTACTATACATAGTTGTTTGGGATTGAATGAGAGTATAAAACTGTTTTAGTTTAACTTTTTTTCTCTAATTTATATTTAGTTGATTTCTTGATACATTCAAAATACACGTAATGCACATTTAATGTACATAGTTGTTTGGCAGTCTCCATTCATAAACAGGTATTATGGAAAGGCTCATGAGGTTCTGTAATTGGATTCAAGACGATGCCAACTTCGTCTGCAGGCTTGTTTTACCTGACACTAAGGATTTAGTCATCTATGACGTTCAGAAGGCAACCTCCTGGTGCCTGGTTAGAAGTGTAGGTGTCTGAAGGAACATACCATGTAAAATTAAGCTCAGAAATCCCAGAGAAGTGCATTAGATAGGAGGAATATATGGGACGGGTTTCTGATTTCCAATCTGTGGAGAATAGCCGAAGTTCAGGAGCTTTAATTGGTGTGGCTCTTGCTTGTCTTGGTTTCAAATTTCAGATTCTTTGTCCATTCTAAGTTGTACGGCAAGGTTTGACTATAAGCTAAATGAAAATAGATAGTTGTCCTTTTAACATCCAAGAACGAAAATATATTTGTTGAAAGGACAATTTTGTTGAATTCCTTGAATGATGCATTTAACTATTATTTCTGTTGAGGTTGTGTTATGCCACGAGTCTTTTTTTTTTTGTTTGCAAATCCCCTTCATAACGAGAAAAACGATTGCAAGGAACAGTTGTTGATGCTCCCAGAAGAAGGGTTGTGGGAGATGATATGGCCATGGGTGTCATGCTGCTAGTAACAAATATGGTGTCACCAAACTACCAAGGTTGGTTATGGTAGGAGAGAGAAATTGTGATAGTGCTGTGCATCTTAACTTTTTATTTTTGTTGTTGGGAAAAAATGTACACTATCTAATGGTGATACATCAAACACTCGTACCGGTAAGTTGTAATGAACGTCTGCTTAAATTGAAAATCTAACATTTTGTAAGTTCATCTTAACTTTTCAGTTTCATCACCACAAACATAAGTTGTATTAAATTGTTTTTCATATTATATTGTCTTCCCTTCTTATGTTAAAAATCACACTCCCTTTTCCTAACATATTTGAATACATGACACTTAAATATTACGTGGATTTGTTGAAAGGACAATTTTGTTGAATTCCTTGAATGTGTACACCAATATGTTACAAAAAAAAAGAAAAATACTTGTAAAATATCCTTTTACACTAACGCTCCTCAAATAAGCAAGTATTATACCGTCTTAAATATTATGCCCCTCAAAAAATTATACTAGCAAAATATATTTTCAAATTATGTTAACATCTTAGTACGACATTAAGGCATCAATTTCTCTGCCCATAAAAATGGTCATTCTTCGGTGGAACATTTAAGACTTATAATGAATGTTGAGGAAGATTGGCCAGGCAATATTAAGTTCACACACTTGGAAAGAAATGTTTGGATTTTTTTTCCATCTTTGGATTGTTAAAGCAAAGTAAGGAGGTTGGAAAAAGGCTATACTTGTTTTAATGAATGCAACTAGCTGGTCTCCAAAAAGATTGAAATTAAATGAGTTTCAGAAAAAACCTACGAGATAAAGTTGTGGCGATTTTTTTTTCCTACTCACATATAATTATCTAGATTTTTTTTAGATTCCTTTAGTCATGAGCCATTTATTGTCACACCGGAGTGACTGGCCCTGAGTGATATATACTAACAAGTGTAACAATTAACAACATTGGTTAAAAAGTTTTAAATACTTTTTTTTTCACTTAAAAGTATCTAATGCATATTTGTTATAATTTCTTATAAAGTTTAAATATAAAGTTCAATATCAACTCTATTTGAATTTCTTATTCATTATCTTTAAGATACTGGGCAGCAACATCCATACTTGATACTTAAGACCAAAAAACAACTCGTATCACTAGTTCTTTAATTATTTTTGGGTCTTTATTAGCCAAATATTGACTTCCTGCACGTCTGCAACACATTTTATGTTTTTTTAACTCTTTATTCTTATTTCACCACGGTAAGTCGGTAAGTGTGTAACAGTCAGTCTCATGTCATATGTAACGGACAGCCCCAATCGAGGGCCTGGACATGTAACATGTACCCCTATGTTTGGCAGGGAAAAAAGAAAATTAGAGAGCAAGGAAATTTTAAAATTTAAATTGAAAAAAATTAAAGTAATTTTTAATTTTTTTCTTCTTAAAATCAATTTTCTTATGTTTTTTCATCAATCAAACAAAAGAAAAACTATCATTTTTATTTTCATTCCTTCCAAACGTATCCTTGATAAATAAAACAGAGAATAGATACTTTCATGATCCATGAAAATAATAAATAAATAAAATTTTTATGGCTCATTTTCGCTAAAGCCACGTGTTCTGTTCATCTCCACTCCTTTCCCTCCTTGTCTTCTTCTTCTACTCTCAACGCCATGAAAATCACACTCACACTGTGATCCTTAACCTCTCTCACTCTCTTCTAACTTCCGATTCATGGCAGCGTCTTCTCCTCTCCCTTTACCCGAACTCCATTTCCTTTCTCCGCAAATCACCCCCAAACGCCGTATTTCCCTCTCCAAACTCCCCTCCATTTCCCGCCACGTCACCTCCAACGTTTCTCTCCGCACCGCGCGAATCCGCGCAAGCAGAGAAGAATCCGCGTTGGCCGACCGAGTCAACGACGTCGAATGGACCGGAAATGGCGCCGCCGCCGCTGCTTCCAACGCCAATGGTGCCTCCGTTAGTGGATACGTCAACGGCGCCACTAACGGAAGCTTGGTCAAGTACGGTTACGAAGACGGAAACGACGTTGCTGCTGCGGAGGTGGTGGAAGTTGAAGCCTCTAACAAGCTGAGCGAGGATGGGAGGAAGAAGAGGTTGGAGGAGATTGGGAAAGAAGACGCGTGGTTCAAACAAACCGGGAACGAACAAGTTGAGGGTCGTCGTTTTGATTGAGTTTAAGTAGGTTCTACTACTTGGAACTTGGAATGAAGTATGAACGTGTGGTTTTTCGCAGGTGGCAGTTGCACCTGGGGGTCGTTGGAACAGGTTCAAGACTTACTCCACAATACAAAGAACCTTTGAGATTTGGGGATTTGTTGCCACGTTCATCTTTAAGGCTTGGCTGAACAACCAGAAGTTCTCTTACAAAGGTTCGCCCATTGAAGATTTTATTAATTGTTTCGACTTGGAATTTGTTAGGATCATCGATAAGTGGTTTATGGCCTTGTTGTGTTTTTAACGTAACTTGGTGCGACTAAGCTTGGAGAAGCATTGGTTCTTCTCTAAACAAATAATGTGTATGAACTATGAAGTGCTCACGAATATTCTGAAGTCATGCCAGGAATTTCGATTACAATAAAAAGGGTCGTGGTTTATTCATATGCGTCTGTAGTAGGAGAGTGGGAGTGTTTGTTCTCCGATTGGACAGAAACTGAACCATTCAAAACAGATACTACCAAGCATGACTCCTTACTGGTTAAATTTTAAATATTATGTTAATCAAGTGAGGTTTTGAGTGATTGCAATCGTAAACCGAATTTGTAGGGATGTTAATACGTTATGTTATAGTTGTAACATTTATAGTCATATGTGAAAACTAAAAGTACAAAATGTAGCTTATAAGCTATAAGTTAGGGAGCTAAAAAGCTGGAAGCTTACACCCCCTCTCCCACCTAGCATGATATGTTACGTTATAGTTGCAACATTTATGAGCCTGAAGCATGACAATATGGGTGCCTAATGATGGATCTATGATAGACTCTACTACTAACTTAGAATTTGGGTCTAGGGTCTAACATTAGCCATAATATCTTTAGTTGACGTGGGATCTCAACACACCTCCTCATGTCCAAGATTGGACATCTAAAGTGTGGACAAATGTTGGTGGTCCAATACCCACACCCTCTCGCGCCTAGGACTGGATATCTAGAGCATAGACAAATATAAGTGGCTTAATTACAGATCTAGAATAGGCTTTGTTACCATTTTAGAATTTGGGTTTAGGGCATAACTCATAGAATTGGTTTATAAGGTGAGGATTGTCTGAGCTTTACAAGAGCTTCATTTGCCATATCTCTAATATATGTGGGAGTGGGACTAAACACACCCCTCACCCAGCACAATGCAAGTGCTTTAAAGAGGCCACAAATAAGGCGGACTAGGAGTGACTGCAATTAAGGAGGCTTTCCAACAGCCTTGTTTTCTTATTGATCTTTTACAATATTCTTTTATGATCATCATCTGTTTTAAAGCCTACGCCTAACTACAACTAAAAAACCATTTAATCTATGAAGTGTTTCTGTATTGAATTTGACAAATTTGTAGGATGCCAGTTTCTGTTTTTATTTGATCTGAAGATATTATATACAGGAGGAATGACCGAGGAAAAAAAAACCTTAAGGCGAAAGGCCCTTGCCAAGTGGCTGAAGGAAAACATTCTGAGATTAGGTCCTACATTCATCAAAATTGGCCAGCAGTTCTCCACTAGAGTGGACATTCTTCCTCAAGAATATGTTGACCAGTTGTCCGAACTTCAGGTACATTAGAGTTTTGAACAGAATTTGTAAGATTATTTCCCTGCATTGAGATACTTTGAACTTGTTTCTATTACTTGTCATAAGTTTCATTTTAAAAAAAACGGATAAAAGAAAAAAAGCCTTGTATGCAGATTTGTTTTTCATTTGTTAAGGGACATGACTTTCTAATTATAGTCTACCATTCTATTGACTGTTTTCTATTCTATTATGATCTCTTTTAATGCCTCACAAAGTATAAAATTATCAATAAAGTTTAGGGTAATTACACTAACCTCCCTCAAGGTTAACAATAATTACACTTACACCTTTTCTGATTGAAAAATTATACGGACCTCCTTTGCACATCCCTTGCTTTTGGTATTTTTAAAGATACTATTTTATGATGTGTACATAAAAAAAGGGGGAGATATACTTTTTTTTTTAAAGAAAATAACGTGTATCAACAAGCATGACTGGATTGAGGACTTGGAGATGGTAGAGCCTCCATGGATGGGAAGGCAATTTACTTGGTTTAGACCAAATGGGACGTCTAGGAGTAAGATTGATAGATTTTTACTCTCTACCGAATGGCTGGACAGATGGCCTACAACCATTCAATCCACCCTTCCCAGAAACTTTTCCGATCATTGTCCTATCTTACTTAGATCTTCATCAGTGGATTGGGGTCCTAAACCTTTTAGGATCCTAGACTGTTGGATGTTAGATAAATCTTTCAAGGACATTGTCTCTAGTTGCTGGACCTCCTCTCAGATAGCAGGTTGGGGTGGTTACGCCCTAAAAGAGAAAATAAAAATTCTGAAGCAAGTCCTGAAGAAGTGGAATAAAGATCAGTTTGGTGATACCTTCAAGAGGGTCAAGAGGCTTGAAGGGGAGTTAAACAAATTAGAAGAGGAAACAAGCCATAGACAGCTCTCCACTCAAGAAGGGATGCAATTGAGACATTTGCAGGAATCTTTGTGGACAGCGGCTCAGACCCATGAATCTTTATTGAGACAAAAGGCGCGCATTAGGTGGCTCAAGCAGGGAGATTGCAACTCCCGCTATTTTCATTTTCTGATGAAGGCAACTAGAAGGAATAACTACTTGAAGGGTGTTATGGTTGATGGCAAGTGGATTCAGGAGCCAGCTTTGGTGAAGGAGGAAGTCAAAACCTTTTTCTCAAATAGATACCATGAATCTGATTATCATAGACCGACACTGGAGGGCATTTGCTTCCAGAAATTAAACCAGCACCAGAATGAGAGGTTGATTGACCGATTCCAAGAGGAGGAAGTTAAAAAGGCTATTTGGGATTGTGGGAGTGATAAATGCCCGGGACCTGATGGATTGAATTTCAGGTTCATTAAGAAGTTCTGGTATCTTCTTAAACCTGATATTCTGCGCTTCCTTGATGAGTTTTATGTCCATGGCGTTTTTCCAAAAGGTGGCAATGCATCCTTCATAGCATTGATACCCAAGGTGGCTGATCCTCAAACTCTGAATGAATATCGCCCTATTTCTTTAATTGGATGTATGTATAAGATTGTTGCAAAGGTGCTGGCCAATAGAATGAAGAAGGTGATGACTTCTATTGTTGATGAAACTCAATCTGCATTTATTGAAGGAAGAAGCCTTCTGCACAGCGCTTTATTTGTAAACGAGGTGACTGAGGAGGCTAAAAGGAGTGATAAATCCTGTCTTACATTCAAAGTTGATTATGAGAAAGCATATGATTGGGTGTCCTGGGGATTTTTACTATACATGCTCCAACGTACAGGTTTTAACTCTAAGTGGATCAGATGGATTGAGGGATGCCTCAATTCTGCATCCATTTCAGTCTTGGTCAATGGCAGCCCTACGGGAGAGTTCCTTCCCAAAAGGGGGCTACGCCAAGGGGATCCACTTGCACCTTTCTTGTTCAATGTGGTTGCTGAAGGGCTGAATGGTTTGATGAGAAAAGCTAGGGAGGAGAATCTGTACAAACCATATCAAGTGGGACCCAATAAAGTGGAAGTCAGCCTTCTACAATTTGCAGATGACACTATCTTTCTGGGGGAAGCGGACATGGAGAATGTCAAAACCATTAAGGCTGTTCTAAGGTCCTTTGAACTTGCATCTGGACTTAAAATAAATTTTGCCAAGAGCTCCTTTGGAGCTTTTGGACAATCTGACCTTTGGAAGCAGCAGGCTGCCACCTTTTTGAATTGTCAGTTGTTGGTTCTTCCTTTCAATTACCTGGGAATTCCTATTGGGGCAAACCCTAGGAGATGCGCTATGTGGGATCCTATCATCCAAAATTGTGAGAGGAAGCTAGCTAAGTGGAAACAGAGACATATATCCTTTGGGGGGAGAGTGACACTCATCCAATCTGTGCTAACCTCGATTCCTATTTATTTGTTCTCCTTTTTCAGGGTTCCTAAATCAGTGGAAGATAAGCTGGTGCGTTTACAGCGTCGATTCCTTTGGGGGGGAGGACCCGATCAAAATAAAATTGCTTGGGTCAGCTGGAAATCAGTGTGCTTGCCAAAAGACAAGGGTGGTTTGGGCTTAAAGGACATCACAAGTTTCAACACGGCACTACTTGGTAAATGGGAGTGGAATTTAATGCACCATAAAGGAGAATTGTGGGCAAAGGTGTTGGAGTCAAAGTATGGAGGGTGGAGAGGCTTGGCTGAAGCGGGTAGGGTGGGTCATCAATCAATCTGGTGGAGGGATTTACAAAAGGTTCTTTTTAATTCTAATAGTGGACAGCTTATTCAAAAAGGTATCAAGTGGAAGGTGGGGAGTGGTAATCACATCAAATTTTGGGAGGATAGATGGATAGGGGAGGAGGACCCATTAGCAGTGAAGTACCCTAGGTTGTATTCAATTTCAATGCAGCAGCACCAGCTCATTAGAACCATGGGAATATTTCGAGATAGGGAGTGGGAGTGGAACTTTGCGTGGAGAAGAGCCTTGTTTGACAGTGAAATTACCTCAGCAGCTAATTTTCTCAAAGATGTTGCAGAATTTAAAATCCAACAACAGATTTCAGATAGTTGGGAATGGTCTGCAGATTCAGAGGGTCATTACTCAACTCGTAGTGCCTATGACTTGATTGGAGAGGGCGCAGGAGATAGAAGGCAGGAGGAATGTTTTGAGAAGCTTTGGAGGATGAAGGTTCCAGCTAGGTTCCTGGTGTTTGGGTGGAGACTTTTAAGGGATAGGTTACCGACAAGGAAAAACCTGCAGAGAAGACAAATTCATCTAACAGATTCTCTCTGTCCTCTATGCAGAATCCATCAAGAGGATGCATCCCATCTCTTCTTCCACTGTAGCAAAGTTCAACCCATATGGTGGGAATCCATGTCATGGCTGCAACTCAAGGGCGCTTCACCTTTAAACCCAAAGCAACACTTCCTCCATCATTTGGGTCTTCAACCAGCTGGTGTGAGAAATAGTAGATGGCAATGTTGGTGGATAGCTTTGACGTCGTCCATATGGAAATTTAGAAATAGCATTATCTTCTCTAATGGGACTTTTGACGCTAACAAATTGTTCGAAGAGGCCATATTCCTTCTTTGGTCTTGGCTTAGGGGATTTGAGAAGGATTTTTCAGTGCATTTCAATCAATGGTCAACTAACTTACCACAGAGTTTTATGTATTAGCAGGGGACTGCATAGTGTTTCCATTGATACTTGTAAAAACTTTTGCTTTTGTATCCATAGTTTGGTTCCCCCTCAGAATTTTAAGTCTGACTGTGGAACCATTTATATGGATCTCTTTTGTACTATGAGTACCTCTGGTACTTCTTTTTATATATAATACTTATCTTTGCCGATTAAAAAAAAAAAAAAAGACTTTAATATAAAATAAGGGAGGTCGGTGTAATTTTTCAATCAAGAAGGATGTAAGTGTAATTAGTGCAAAGTTACATCTACACTTTATCAGACAAAAATACATTTTCATTTCTTATCTTCTCAATTTTCACCTGCTCAATGTATTTCCATAAACGGAATGACAAATGATCTAGATGCATTTTGATGTAATTTATTATTATTATATGAGAAACAAACTTTCTGGATATGAGATTGTATAGATTCATTTGTAATCCTTGTATTCTTGAGTTTTAAGACTTCATCTTGCTCATCTACTTAGGCAGTAAGCGATAAAAAACTATTGAGAATGTTTCCCTTTGAATTCCAAAGCTGATGACAAAGATCATCTCAACATAAAGCTACATGTAAAAATAGCATAAAACTAAATGAGAAAAAAATAGTAAGGTTGCATTTCTTTGGTGCCTTAGTTACTTATTGTTTTCTGTTCAGGATCAAGTTCCTCCATTTCCCTCAGAGACCTCTGTAGCTATTGTTGAAGAAGAGCTGGGAGCTCCTTTAGGTGATATCTTTGATCAGTTTGACTATGAACCAATAGCTGCTGCAAGTCTTGGTAATTGATGTTTTACTTTGCACATCTTTGTAACAGAAATTATGCTCAATTAATGAAGGAACCAAGATCAAGTGTAGCATGATTCTGCATATCATATTTGATGAGAAGACTGGAATAGTGAACTCTTCTATTTTAACTAATGTAGGTCAGGTTCATCGTGCGACATTAAAGGGACAGGAGGTTGTTGTTAAAGTACAAAGGCCTGGTCTCAAGGATCTTTTTGATATTGATCTTAAAAACCTGAGGGTCAGTGTTATAACTTAAGGCTTTTCTATAATGCTTATGGAGCTATGAGCAAATCTGATATGACTTTCTGATAATGTCTTTTCTTTAACCCCAGGTTATTGCTGAATATCTTCAAAAAATTGATCCAAAATCAGATGGTGCAAAGAGGGATTGGGTTGCTATTTATGATGAATGTGCCTCTGTCTTATATCAGGTGATGATTTCTGGAAGTTACTACATTTTTATGTTACTTGAGATTACTGAACTGAAGTAAGTAATTTGTATAGTTCTCCATCATCTTGATCCTGTTCTTCTAAAAAGTGAAGTCCAATAAAATAATAAGATTGTATTGAAACACTACTTTTTAGAGTTTGGGTGCATGGAGTGGGCAAGAGGATTGTAAGTTGCTATCTGTGGAATTGCATGTTAGGAAATTGAAGAAGTTCCCTCTGGTTCATGGGAAACTTTCATAACAAAGATCCTAGAATTCTGCAGGGTGTTGGCTGATTAAGAGGGTCTTTTACTCAAAGACTAAGGAGATAACTATATTTGAGTTGTTTGGAGAGAAGGGATAAGGAGGCTTGCAATGGTACTTCTTTATGACCTGGCTAGGCAATGGAGCAAATTGGCAGAGCAGTATTTATGTTCTGCAGCTGTAATTCTTCAAAAAGTGGCATGCTTGTTTGGTGTTCCAGATTTCATGTTTCGTTAGATGCTTTTTAAACTGCAAACTGCAATATTAATTTGCAAGTGTTACTGTGGTAGATTCTAGTAGATGTATTACTAAAGAGTTTCTTTTTCTTATGGCAATGTTGCTATGATTGGGAAGACAGAAAGAAGTTTGAGGGAATTTAATGCTAGCATGCATAACCAGCGGCTAGATCACAGTTTTGCATTATCATAAATTGTTTACGTATAGGAAAACTTGATGTAAGAAAACCATCTAAATAATACAAATATGGATTTAGATCATATCATCATACATAAGAGTGGTCATTCCCGTTCCAGTTCCTGCTTGAGTTGTGAATCTGTTCTTGTTTTGGTATGATGTATGCACGTGTTCACAGCAAATAACATTCTCTGATCCTGTTACTGCAACATGGATTAATAATTTTCAGGAGATTGATTACACCAAGGAGGCTGCTAATGCTGAATTGTTTGCAAGTAACTTTAAGAACATGGATTATGTGAAAGTTCCTACAATCTACTGGGATTATACCACTCCACAGGTTTAACCTTCATGGCTCTTATTATGCCAAATGTAGTAATGCGCATATTTTCCATCTTATGTCTGAACTTATTTATCTATAATCTATGTTGTCAATGCAGATTCTGACAATGGAGTATGTTCCTGGGATTAAAATAAACAAAATACAAGCTTTAGACCAACTGGGTGTTGACCGCAAAAGGTTAGTAGAATCTCTATTTATTTGCTTGGCAAAATCACAATGAACATGTTAGATTGTTACCTTTTACTTTTGTGTATCTCTGTTGAGGATGGCATCTAACTTGATTCAAATTATTATTTGTTATGTTCTACAGGTTAGGGAGATATGCGGTTGAGTCATACTTGGAACAAATTTTATCACATGGTTTCTTCCATGCTGACCCTGTGAGTTTGTACTTTTAGAATCAATATCAGAAATCTCTTTATATATTATGTTACATTATATATGGATTAGCTATCTGGTAAATTGTATAGTAAAGCCAAAATGTTAACTGTCTTTGAACTTGCTCTTATGTTGCAACGTTAGCATCTATTGTCTGAGCAATGAGATGTACGCTACTTGTGTTTTACAATTATTATTCTTTTGCTAGTCTGCTTGGTTGTATTTTGACAATCTCAGGCTATCTCTCTCACTACCTTAGAGCAACTGTTATTGTTAAGCAATCCTTAAGGGTCCTGATTGGTTTTGGTCTACGGGTATAAAGCAAAAGGGCTTTAGGGACCTTGGGACTCACAGGTATTGGATTCCTATCAGATGATCTTGTGTGTAACCCATAGATGTTTACATTGTTCCTGCAGCATCCTGGAAATATTGCAGTTGATGATGTCAATGGTGGAAGATTGATCTTCTATGATTTTGGAATGATGGGGAGGTATTTTCTTTGTCTTCTATGGCTATTTCAAATATGAATTCTCTAGCAGCACCTGCACATGCTTTAAGTTTTGTGAGATGGTTTGCCTTTTTACAATTATGTTTGGTATTGCGTCTTACAGTATCAGTCCAAACATTCGAGAAGGTTTGCTCGAAACATTTTATGGGGTTTATGAGAAAGATCCAGACAAGGTAAATGCTTTTCATGAATTATGTTGAATAATAATATGAATATTGTACCATATTATCTCATTCTTGACTCAAATACTTACCAAATGAAGCTTGTGTTCTGGTATTAGGTTCTACAAGCAATGATTCAAATGGGAGTTCTTGTCCCCACTGGAGATATGACTGCTGTTAGAAGAACAGCACAATTCTTCCTCAACAGGTATTTATAAACCAATTTAGTAGGAATATATCACAAATGGAATCACCTCCAGTACTTAAGCAGTGATATTTCTACAAGTTAATAGTATTATACGGAAAATTTAAGGGTTGGAGAATCCAAGTCAAAATATTTTTTCTTGAAAAAGAAAGGTTTTGCAGATTCAATATATTTCTTTAGATGGTTCTTTGGTTTGTTTCATTTATACCTGTCATGTGGGAGGCTGAAATGCATTGCTTGTTGAATGTGGTCTGTGCAGAAGCACTTGTCTGTCCTGATTTGTTATGATGTTAGAAATATATCAATATCTATCTGAACCTTTTTACTGCATATTTCTGATCAGTTTTCGATTTTTTAGGTTAATTTTTTTGTTGCACACTAATATTCTTGTTAGAACACAGGAAGGATAAGTTTGTAAGGAACAGTCAGAGTAATTAGTTAGGGACAGTTAGAGTATTTAGAGGTGGTTTAGTTTTTTTTTTTATCAACCAATGTTGGTTATTAGGTTTTGCTAGAATGATAGTGGGAGGGATTCAACCCCCCTACTCCCCCTCACCCTTAAACCTCCCTTGCCAACCACCAAGCCAACCTTATAATTTCAGAGGGAGTTTAGTTAGATAAATAAATAAGAGGATGTATGGGAAGTGGCTCTATTCTGTTCTGTTATCTTTTGGGAAGCTGAGGATTAGCTCTAATGTAGAAAGGGAAAACCCTTTGAAAAGGGTTTTCTTTCTGTGTTTTCTGTTTCTCTCTCACTGAAATAACAATCAATTTCTGGATTCCTAACAAATTTTAGCTCAAGAACAACTTAGGGTACTGATTAGTTATGGTTGAAACCTACTGAAATCTCTGACCTTGAATTAATCTTATCTTCTACAGTTTTGAAGAGCGCCTGGCTGCACAAAGGAGAGAGAGAGAGGAAGCAACAACTGAACTTGGATTCAAAAAACCATTAAGCAAGGAGGAAAAAATAAAGAAGAAAAAACAACGTCTGGCTGCTATTGGTAATGCACCTGGTGTATAATTGAATGCATATTTAAGTTTAGGCTATATAAATGTGTGCTTGTAAGTATTATTGTTGATTTATCTGCTGTATGTGAAGATAAAAAATGTGTTGGGGAAGAGTATATAATATGCAGGCTATCTCCCACCCAGCTACAATATAGGAAGGAATTGGGAGAGATTCGGACCTCTTGAATGTCCAGGACTGTTCTTAACAAAAATCATTCCTTCATTTGTATCTGAACCAGTTTCTATCAGATACTCAGCTGTCTTGCTTTAAGCAGGTGAAGATTTATTATCTATTGCAGCAGACCAGCCCTTCCGATTTCCTGCTACATTCACATTTGTTGTTAGAGCCTTCTCAGGTAAATGCAATCAAGTTTAATGCATAATTTTGCATAATCCATGCATATGGTTGTAAGGTTACAAGTCAATTTTTGTCTCTGCAGTGTTGGATGGCATTGGAAAGGGGCTTGACCCACGTTTTGACATCACTGAGATTGCCAAACCGTAAATATTGTCTTCATAATTTTTAACTTTTGAATTATTTTCATTTATTCATGTTAAATTTATATGTTTTACGTACTTAACACAACTAGCCTTCCTGGCCATGTAGTTATGCCCTGGAGTTGCTCAGGTTTCGTGAAGCTGGGGTTGAAGTTGTCCTAAAGGTAGTCACAAACATGTTCTACTGTGAATTCAGTTAATTTAATTCTTTCTTTTACATCTATCCTATCACGTACAGGACTTCAGGAAGAGATGGGATAGACAATCTCAAGCATTTTACAACTTAATCAGACAGGCTGATAGGGTTGACAAGCTTGCTAACATTATCCAAAGACTGGTATTTCCCTGATTTTCAGATATATAGTTCAAGTTATTTATTTGATTCATACCTGTTGTTTGTTTTGAACTTTTGGTACTCTAGATCACTGCTTATTTAATTTTTCCACAGGAGCAAGGTGATCTAAAGCTGCGAGTTCGAACTTTGGAATCTGAGAGGGCATTCCAACGTGTTGCTGCAGTCCAGAAGACTATAGGGAATGTGAGTCAATCTAATATGTGAACTGTAAAGTTTACTTCTTTGGTCCATTTGGTTAGAGTTTGTTCTACTGCCTGTAAAACATGTATTTGTCAATCTTTGTAGGTATGCTAGCACCTCATTTATTATTTATCGGAAGCAGCTCTAGGCTCAGTTGGCTGTTGTAGGGTCACTCTTGCAAAGTCTAAGTTTTATGGAACCAGGGATGGATCTAGAGGGGGGCAGTCAGGGGCTTAGTGTAACATTGTGTAAAACTAATTTTGTATGTTGTGATTATAATAGTGGTTAAGGTTAACTAGTGTAAAATTAGTTGTGTTTGTTGTTATTGTGATAACAGTTAAGGGTATTATCATTTAAAATAAAAATAAATTTCAATTTTATGTGTAAAAAATAGTAAATATTTTTTTTAAAAATTACTATTATTTATTAAAAGTTAGACATTTAAACAATTACAAAGGAAGAAAAAAAAATTCAGCGCCCCCCCTCAATAGATTTCTGGATCTATCACTGTGGGACTGAGAATAGGTATAGGTTTGTTTTCTCATGTGGTGGCAATACAGTACTATATTAAACAAGTTGTAAACATGCTTGTAGATGAATGTAACTCTTATTTGTCAGTTTTTTATACTTTTTACGCTTGTGCCCAACTGCCCATGCATCCAGGTATATGTTCATATATTGCAAAGGCGTGACTGTTTGATGTCTACCTTTTAACATACTTGGACTCAGAATTTCAATATTTCTATTTCTCCCGTGGCTTCTAAATACTGATGGATGTGTATAAATACTAAATAGTTGTTGACTTTTGACACAATTTCATGCTTTTATGCATGCATCCATTGCAAGCTAGATGCATGTTTTTTTTAATCTTGATCTCATTAATGCATAATATTATAGGAGAGACTTGGAAAACCTGTTGGCATGACACAGTCTGTTTGTTTCTTGGTTTTGAAAACTGTTTTCTTATTCTTTTTTTTTCTTTCCTTTTTTAAATAACTTGTTTGACAAGAGTAGTTTTTGAAAATTGTTTTCAAAATTAATCTCTTCTTTAGTTTTTAAAACTAAAACCAGAACATCTCCCAAGTTGTTTTGATTTTCAACTTTCAGTTTTCTATTACTCATGTTCTTCATTTCACTTTCAATCTTCCTCCTCATTCCTACTATCTAAAAATCAATTTTATAAACACAGTTTTACAAATGAAAAAAATAAAATCAAACATCTTTTCATTCATGTTACCGTTTTCTCAATTAACAGGCAGTAGCTGCTGGGAGCCTAATCAATCTTGCAACAGTTTTGTATCTCAACTCAATTCGTGTAAGCTGTTCCCATTTGGCATCTCTTTTTTACTGGAAGTGATTATAAAGTCAATTGATTATCTGGTGTGATCTCATTGCTCAGTCACGGGTTATCTTTTTCAGGTGCCTGCCATTGCAGCATATATCTTCTGTGCAATCTTTGGTTTTCAAGTGCTCTTGGGCATTGTAAAGGTCAAGAAGCTAGATGAACGGGAACGATTGATAACAGGGATTGCATGAGCAGCTACATGGTGAATCTTGCTTTATTGATTTTTATAAAAATGTTCTATACTAATATGTGTTCAAGTTATGATGGTGAAAAAGATCGTTTAGCAATTTTATGGCATGAAGGTCATTTCCCCCCATAAATTGCTGTACAGTTTGTGACACTAAGCATGCATGTTGTGAACTTTTAGAGCTGAGAAAATGTCACATGATGCCACCACCCAAGTACTATTGTATTAAGTCCATCTTCCAACAGGGCCCAGTCTTTTGCTAATGTGATCATTTTCTTGTGTGCACTCTTCTGGTAGTTTTCAAAATAGAACAAAGAAAAAGAAGTAACTAGTAATAAATAACACCTTTTACCTGTTCCTCTATAATTTTTCTTTTTTTTAAAAAGAATTGTTTCCTGAGAGCCTTTGACATAATTGTTTTCATGGAATACAGGTTAATGATAATTATTCAAGTGAATGTTGGTAATTAAATGAATCTGACAAATGCAAATTCTAATGTATATCCCTGTAAATTTTTTTGTCAAGGTTCATAAATGGTGTTCTATCCATTCCAGTGTATCATAGTACACTAAGACGCTTTTGGTATGTTGGTGTGCTTTTTCCTTTGTACGTAATATACTGGTCATGTCAAACATAGGCCAACTTAAGAAACCTTGTGTTCAGTATGATAATTTACTTGGGCTCCTAGGTATCATATATTTTCATGTCCTGTGATGCTTGTATGCAAGCATCCCAGATAGGGGCAAATCTTACTCGCTAGCAAGAAAGTTCGGATATGTAGAGTTAATTATGTATAACCGAGATGCAAGTATAGGGTGTTTAGAATACTTAAGCTGTGGATAGTTTGGTATTTAAAAATAATACTTTGCTGTTCCTGTAGGTTTTTGACATGTTTATTCATTGCTTTTGCTTGGGCTTATTGCAGATTTAGGACCGAGAAATAGCACATGTTACGGTCATGGTTGCAAGTCAACCTTCAGAAAAGGATTAAATGACCTGGGGAGCTGATAGAAAGCATTACCCAACATTTCGAAAGACTTCAGCAAGTACAAAAATTTCAAGCAGCAAATGATGGGGGCTTTCTCCATTCACCTGTTTCTGTTAATAAAAAAAATGTGCTCTACGATAGCCAAATTGGCTTAGAGCCACATTTTTGTCATACACCCCACCTCTCCCAAAAAATTATAAATATAAGTTATTGCCGCATAGTAACTTGTATAGGTATGATATAGAGTTTTCATATATTCACAATTCACAATTACATTCCACGCCCGAATTGGACCAAAATCTGTCAAAATTCAGCTACTAGTATTTTTCTATGTAGCATGACCCTTATTGTAATTACCATACGGTATAATGCAGCTTCCGACAAAAATTTGGAGGGAAGCTCTGCCCCAAATTGACTAACATAAATGAAAAAATGTCTGCTTGTGTCATCGATGTGCGTGTTGGATTTACATTGCAGATCAAACGACAGGTTTTTCTAGATGGTTATGCAAGTAATCTGCGAGTTTCATATCCTGAACACCTTACTGCATTGGCATCATTGTTCGCAGGGTCTATTGAATTCACGATGTCTGTTTCACCGCCTCTAATGTCTTTATTTTCTGCTGTTTCCTATTTTGGCACTCTGGTTCTGGTCCATGAGAAGCAATTAATTATTTTCTTTTGTCTAGACTCGTGCTTTTCATCTACGCGCTTCTCCAGAATATCCATATGTTAATGTGTACACTAGCGTTGCATGTGACGTGAATACCTAATACGCCAAGAATATATAGCAATAAAAGTGACAAGGATGGAGCAGAATATGTTGAGGGAATCCCATATGGTACATGGCTTGCAATCTTCAATTTATTATGGCATCCAACATGCGCATGTTCTGTTATATTTCCATGTCTCTAAACGAGGGTTTTCGATGTCGTAATAAACTCATTTGACTTTGGTCTGTGGAACTTGGATAATTGGGTTGTACTAAGGTTGCTCTAATATATTTTTTTTATCTAGTTTTCTTATTATAGCTTAAGATATGTTAGAATATATGTCAATATATTTTTGGATTTAGTTTTCTTATTATAGCCTAGGATTCCTTTTGTGTATAATTAGTTTCCTCATTATAGCTTAGGATCTCTCTTGTAATTATGGTATATAATCACAATTTTGTTAATAGAATGAACACAAAATTATATTCTTTCATGGTATCAACATTCTAAGGTGCGATCCTCTCTTGCTTCCACCGCGTCCTATCTTCTCTTCTTCTTCTAGCTGTCATTTCTCTTCTCACGTCAGCCACCATGACTGACTCCAACAAATTCCACCCAGCTCTTGTTGTCTCCAACATCAAGAATCATATCTCCATCACCCTGGAGATGGAAAACGTCCAATATGTGACGTAGATGGAACTGTTCAAGATTCACGCACGTTCTCACATGGTCTTCCACCACATCATGCCATCAGAGAAAGGCAAGGAGAAGGTGCCTAAAATCGATGAAGAAAAGGAACTGTGGTCGACCTTGATGTTGTGGTCCTTCAATGGATCTATGCAACAATCTCACATGACCTGTTACATACTATTCTTGAACCCAATGCAACGACAATGGGAGCGTGGACTAAGTTGTGTGATATATTCCAAGACAATAAGAATGCTCGGAGGAAAGAATTCTCCTGTACCAACATGGAGGATTTCTTGAATGCCTTTGTGTATTGTCAAGGCTCAAGGAATTTTTCGATTAACTCAAGAACGTAGGTGCACCGGAGTCAAACAATCGTCTTGTTCTTTAAATGGTGGTCAGCCTCACTAAAGCTTACAATGGGGTTGCCACACTCATTCGCCAATGTGATCTTCTTCCACCATTCTATCAAGCCCGCTCTATGCTCACCTTAGAAGAAGTTGGTCTCGCGAAGAAGGTTGCAACAAGTATCTTTGTGATTTATTATCTTTTGATAAAAGATCATGAGTTTAACTTCTATCAAAATATTTTTTATTTTTTACTTTATTTAATCATTTGTCACATAAGAATCATGTCAACAATTCACATAAGCGTCACATCAGCACCAATACGCCACATCATAGTCAACATTTGATTTTGAATGGTCATCTGACAAAAGGGAGACTAAATATCTTGATTTAGAAATAGGGGGACCAAAATTAAAATTTAGTTTAATAACTATTTTAAGTTAAATGATTTTATAAAACAAAATATAGTTATTTGAATATGAAATTAAACTCAATTAAAAATGGACAATTTGAATAATTATTTTGCTCGAGAGTTTATATGGCTCTAGTTGGAGTACACATATGAGGTGAAATCTCATATCAAGTAGAAATGAGAAAGTTGATCACCATATTATTGAGGAACAAGACCTATATACATGTGCTTTAGAGCTTTTGATTAAAATATGGTATCAAATTTACTTATGTGATTGTTTAAGGTTTATTGATTTGAATCTCTTCAGTATTTACCCCCTCGAATGATGATGGAGGGATGATCGTTGTCACTTTATTAAGTCAATGTGTGGAGGTGGTGATTAAGAAGGGTGACCTATATAATTTATGATTTTATTTATTTATTTTTGTATTATCATGTAAAGATAATTTATAAAGTGATTAGAAATTATCATAAATATAAATATGACTTTTAAAATAATTATTACTAAAATAAATAATTTTACTGTACATGACAATCTCTAATTGAATAATACACTCAATGTTTTTAAATTAAATCTCTAATCTATTTTATTTATTTTTACTCAATTTAGTCATGTAACTTTATCTCTAAAAAATTAGTTTTGTATTAAAATTTTCCCATATGCTATATTGTAAAAAATTAAATTTTTTGCATGTTTTTGGCCTCTCTTAAGTTGAAGTTCTTTCTTTATTCCCGATGGCAGTCACTTGAAGAGATTTTGACCCTCACATAAAAAACTAATATAATTAAAAACGATAAACTAGTATGAAGAGAACATACTTAAAAAGGTGGGAGTAGGATGGTATACATGAGTTTGAGGTGATATATTGGTGATCAATAACACCTCATGTGTAAATGATTCATGTTACATCAGTGTCATTTCCACATAAGGCTCATGTTTGTGTTAGAAAGACACTCAAGTGGTTCAGGACAGAGATGTTAAGGTGAAAACTGACTATACTTACAATTTGGAGTTATAATGTCGGTATTGAGGCTAGAAGTTGGGCAATAGCCAAATTGAGACTGGGTATGGACATGTGTGGGCAATGTTTGAAGCAATACCAAATAAAAGATAGGCTTAATCACATATTTGGTCTCTATACTTACACCATTTTTATATTTTGATCCCTATACCTAGAAACTAGATGTTTTAATCCCTAGATATACACTTTAAATTCCATTTTGGTCTTTACTATCAAGTGTGTCTTACCACCCTTAAGAAAAAACTTACACAATTTTTTTGGTGGTTGTTAAACCACAACAAATTGTCACTTTAAAAATTGCCTGAAAATTAACAGAATTAAGAAACACTTAATGGCAGAAACTAAAACGGAATAAAATGTGTATAATATATAGGAACTAAAACATCTAGTATTCTAGCTTTAAGGTGTAGGACTAAAACGTAAAAATAATGTAAGTATAGGGAGTAAACGAGTAACCCAACCTAAAAGTAAGACTAAAACATATATATTCATATGGATATGGTGTGAAAAAATTGTGCGGGACTAGTTGGAATGCAACCCTTGCTTGTATGTGCATGGGAGAAGGACCAGCACTTATCTGCTAATGTCATAACATCGCTTTTGCAAGCTTCATGATCATAGAAGTCTTTTTGGCCAAACTTAAAATCATGAGGTGAAATCAGAATAGCATAAATATCTTTTACAGTCTGACACTCCCGTGACAACTGATTGCCCAATAAAAAGAAAGAAACAAAATATGTATTAATTTCAGTATTTTCCTCTGACGACAATTTGCATGTTACATAAAAAAACAGAACGTTCAGTATCGGTTACACAAAATTGTCATTCGCCATTCTCGATCGCATGCTTTTTTCATAGAGTCAACGAAGTACCATAATTTCGAGGAAGTTTTGGACAAACAAAAACGTTCGTACGCTCCACTTTGCATAAACTTTATATAGAAATTATGATAAGCAATCTGAAAATGACATTTTTTTTCTTTGCATAGTTTTTGCAATTGATGGATACTGGATATCATAATTTAACCGAAGAATTTGCAGTAAACATTAGTGAAATAAGCTTATAGATTTATCCATTATGATTACGAACATTGCTAGTTTAGACAAAGCATGAATGATTACAACTAGTTACAACTACAATACACCATCCAAGAAAGGAGATATAAAGAAGGAAAAGATCACGGGTTGATCCCTCCTGCTAACATTTAACATTTATTGATAAAAAAAATCCAGGAAAGAAATTAACGAGGAATGAGTTCATAATACAAACAATATATGAAGCAAAGTGTATGATCTAAGGCAAAGAGTTGGTGTAGATGTAGTCTTCATTCTCCAAAACTGTATCTTCCAACCCACCATTTCCTTCCCTGTACTCAAAGCCTTGTTTTTCACAGCCACCTGATCTTCTCTGCATAACACAATAAACCCCAGTTATTACGCTATAAACATTGAACCATATAAACTCGTTTGGTTTCTTATTTTGAGAAAAAATGCACAAGCTTAATATCACATTCGGAGATTAAAAACACCCAAATAGAAATACCAATTCAAAACTCACGACACTCTCAGAACCAACAACTCGTTCGTTGGTAACTGCTTGCCCTTGAACAGTAGTGAAGATGAAAACCAGGAAGAGAAGCAATGTTGGTTTGGAGAGTCTCATTTTATTGGCAAGAAACTTTGGGACCTTTAAGGGGTTAATTAAAGTATGATTATGGATGTGAATGATGTTCAATTCACCTAACAAACTAGTATAAAATATTAGCTACCTCCTATCACCATGTACGGATACTTCAGTATTAGCTGGCTCCTACCTTTTTAATAATTTTTTTTAAGAGATTAAAGACCAATCACAATAAAATGATGATAAACTAATGTTTATATAAACTATATAAAAAAATAAAGAAATTGAACAAAGAGCCAGTTTGTTTAAGATTAAAAAAGAAGAGATTTTGAGATATAATAATCTAGTGATTATTTTTAAGAGATTTTTTTATATAAAAAGGAATCTAATTTATGTTTGTTTACAATAATAAAAATCATTTTTTAACAGAAACAGCTAATTTTATGATTTTTTTTAAAAAAATCTGATTTTAATCAGATCTAAGATTCTTTTCAACTTATAATTATTTTAAAAAATTGAAACAAACATCTAAAAACTAAAATAAGTATTAAAAAAATAAAAGAAGTGATTTTTTTTATAAAGGAAGCTGTAACAAACAGACTCTAAATTGATAAAATATAATAAATTTCTAGTTATAATTATATTTTACTTAATAAATACTGTTGAACCTATATTTTATTTCTAAAAAAAATAATATTTATATAATTATATGTATATATATTACATCGTATGTATCGCGTTGTCGTATTCGACGTTCGTATCCGTGTAAATAGTCAGCTAGTAACGTCCATTGTGTAACAGAATAAGGTGTCCTATGTTGATATTTGTGTAGTTTAGTTTAGGGTATTTGTAACTTGTAAGTATAAAAATATTTCTTCAGCATAAACTCGACCCTCAAAGAGTTGGGTTGGCCAATCTTGATGTTTTTTCACTTTAAAATATTTCTTTCTTAATTATATAATCAGTTTCTTAATTATAATTAAAAATTAAATTAGATTCCTTAGTTATTAAAAAATTTAATCATATCTTAAATCATTAAAAACATTACAATTATATATTTTTTATTTCAATTGGAGCGGACGGTGTTAAGTTACAAGTTCTAGCAATTTATTTTATGAATAGAGGTGATTTCTTAATCATCACTATATTTAATTTTAAATTAAAAAATATAATCAAATAAAAGAAACTTACGAAAACAATTTTAAAAAGTGACGGTTTATGGCCGCTACTTTATTTATTATTATTTTAAGATTAAATTACCATTTCATCTAACTTTTTTTATATTTTAATTTTCTTTTGGTCCTTATAATTTAAAAGTGTTTTTTTTTTTAATTTTTATAATTTATATTTTAATTTTTTTTTAGTCCCTATAGTTTGAAAATAATATTTTTAATTTCTATAATTTGTATTTTAATTATCTTTTAGTCTTTATTACAAAAAAATATAAAAATAATTATCTACAAATTAGTTATAAATTATAAATTATTTTTTTATTATAAATTATTTTACGATAAATTAATTATGAATTACTTGATAATATTTTTGTAATTAATTGTAATTGATAATATTATTCATATTTTAATGATAAAAATTAAAAAGAAATTAAAATATAAAATATAAGAATTAAAGTATTATTTTTAAATTATAAAAATTAAAAGAGAACTAAAATAAAAAATTTAAAAAATTACTTTTAAAATTATAGGAATTAAAATATAAAGTATAAAAACTAAAAAAATTATTTTACAGAAACTAAAAAATGTAAAAATTGTGAAATTATCCTGACGAACTAGGTAATTTAACCTTATTTTAAAATTAAAAAATCTTGAAGGCTTCGATGGAGAGAATGCGGGTGATGATGGAAGTTTTGACGATGCAGCATTAGAGGTTCAGATCGGAAAAGAAAGTAGGCATCTCAGTGAACTGCAACAGAACACCGCGTCGCAAAGAACCACCCCTTCTCCCTCTTAACCTTTGCCACCATTGCCGGCGGTGTTCTGTACAATTGGGTCGCGACTGAAGACGGTGAAGCACACGACAATATTGGGATGCCGAGTGTAGGTGTTTGGAAAGGGTGACGTGTACGACGGAAAGTTAACATGGTCAGCTTCTATTGCATGAAAATGATATAATTATAGTGTTTTCAATTATAGAGAACTTAAATAAAATTTTTAATAATTGAGAAATTTAATTCAACTTTTAATCATAATTAAGAAATTAATGTAATTAATCATTTTTTTTAAAAGCAACCAAATAGAGAGGAAGAAGACATGGGTTGGATGGCAATTAAGAAATATAATAAAGTAATTTTGAGAATTTAAAAGTTTTAATAATATAATTATAGTGTTTCTTAATCATCGTGAAATGATAAAACCAAAATTTATATGATAGAAAGTCAAAATCTGTGTAGTAAAATTGTTAAATAAATTTTTTATATATATTACAGATCATCCTTAACATAGAAATTTATTCTTGATGTTCGAGTTTGTAGGAACCGTGGAAGGAAATTTAAACTTTTTTTAAGGAATTAAGGAAATTTAAACTGTTTTTTAATTTATAAAAATGATATATAAAGAAATTAAGGAAAATATAAGTATGTTTTTTTTAATTAAGGCAGTGTTTCATCCTCTCTTTTTTATCAATAGAAAATGAATTTTTTTTACGAGAGATTATTCTTACAGGAATTGGACATAAGTCCTAGAAGATACAATAATTAACACTTTTTAACGAACTAAACTAGATCTTGTTGTTAGATGATTTTTTTTATATTTTTCTTTTCCTTAAAAAGAGAAGCTAGTCAAACACATTTGGAGAAAAATTATTAAAAATTAAAAAGTTTTAACTTTTCTTTAAAAAAAAAGTATAAAGGTAACATAATTTTTATGCTTGGGAAGATTAGTTTGGTGTGACTTATGAAGATATCTTAGTTTCTAAAAAAAACACAAATTGTAAAAAAAAAAACTAAAGAATATAAAACACATTTTACCCTTAAAAATATAATAGTAGGGATACTATTTATTTCTCTAAAAAAAAGGCATTTATTTATTAATGAAAATTTCTAAGAGCTCAAGAAAAATTAAGAAAATGTGATCAGAAATTCTAAATGGATACCCATGTGTAATTGTGTATCTTGAATTATCACTTGAAAGTAAATTCTAAATGCATTTATTTATTTAATTGATAAAGAATATACTCCTATCTTATAAAAATGTAAATTTAATTCTTATTTTCAATATGAAAATTTTGTTGGTGTGAATAATCTTTAAATAGCTTTGTAAATGCTTATTGAACCTTAAAACATGCTCTTATTTACTTAAACTTTTAATATAAAAAATACCAATGTGGGCCGATAAGTGAGTTATCACACAATGGAAGTTAAGGCCTTCATTCATATTTGAACGTCTTTGACTCTTTATGCCCAATTTTTGCTGGCTGGTATATCAACATGGAACTTAAGTTTTGATCACAAACAATCACCAATTTTGCGTCAATCTAGTATTAAAAGGCTATTGACATGCAATTTGTTTAAAATTAAAATAAAATAAGAATTTGTCTAGTTAACCCAAACTAAAAATGGGATTAAACAATCCCATTTTATGTGATCCAATAGAATTAAAACCAATGTATTAAAAGTTAAATCCTTGTTTAATTTTTTTTACACAAAATTTTGAATAATAGTATATTTTTCTCATTATTTTTTTTACTAAATTTAAAATTTTATCCACTTTTCAAATTTAGATTTTTGACTTAAATATAATTTTATTCTCTCTATTTTATTCCTTTTGCAATATTGATCATTCTAATTTAAAATCGAGACATTCAATTCTTCTATTTTAAAAAATCCATAATTTTAGTTTCTCTATTTTAAAATATAAATATTTAGTCCTCATATTTTAAAAAAATTTCATTTTTGATTCCCGTATTTTATAAAATCTATAATTTTGGTTTAATCTTTAATTTTATTTATGTTTTATTTATTTATTTATTATTTTGTAATTAATTAAATTATTTTATTATGATACCTTAAATGAATATGTTAAATTTAAGTTGAATTGGATAAAAAAATAAAACAAAAAAAAAAATTAAGAATTTGATAAAAATTATGAATTTTTTAAAATAGAAAAATTAAAATCATAAATTTTTTTAAATAAAAGAACTAAAATCATAGATTTTTAAAATAAAAAAATCAAATATCTCAATTTTAAAAGCAACTCAAATTACATAAAGAACAAAATAAGGAAACCAAATTACAAGAATTTTTTGTTTTTGAATATTTTCTACACCATATGTATTTTGCCGTCTGATATTTTGAGCATGTCGATAACAAAAACGATTTTCTCTTCTTTCATACCTCATTGAATCATTAATGTGAGAAATAATATAATTTTATGCTGGTATTGCATCTTGGTCCATCTTTTATGGGCAAACCACATGATCAAATTATAGCCATGACCGAACGAACACCTTACAAAAGACACCGACAATGATGAAAACAACCGTCGCTGGTGTCGGTTTCTTTTCAATTGGTTGGGTGCTTTATCTTTGGTTATATCTTATTTTCGTTCTCTGCCAAGTGCTAAAATAAATAATAACCATTGCTACCCAGTAAGGAGAGAAAACGTTTTTGTTTGGACTTTACCCCTTATTATTAACGTATCGCTAAGGGGTTCAGTTGTTCATGGAAGGGTTTCTGCTACTTATGCCAGGATGTTGCATTGGTGCCTTATGTATGTCATTCTTTGGTCGGTTTGCATCTGTTTTTTTCTATATATTCTCTCTCTGTAAACTTCTGTTTTCGTTCTCAGATTGTTACCTCTTGAAACAATTCCTTTTTTTTTTAATAAAAGTATCTTTTTTGGCCGATCAACAAAAATTACTACACTAATTGCATTGCTTTGAGTAGTCAACACTAAATCCCTACTTTGCTTTGAGTGTTGTGACGGTGATGGAAAAAGTGTATATATATTTGGAAAAAGGTATATATGCAATTAGTTTTTTTTCTTGGAGGGGGAAGAAATATTAATTAGTAAAAAATAATAAGAAGAGTATATAATTAATCAAAGATTTGTGTATAAAAAAACTTAAAAAGTGGGTCTAACACATAATATATTTGTTCTAATTTTATTGGACCACCTAAGATGAGGTTATTTAATCTATTTCTACTTGGGTCAGGTAGACCATCCCATAAAATAAGGGTATTTTGATAAAAATTGTTCACTCATCATTTGTTCTTTACTGTAATTTTCCTTAAGAGACTGAACTAGCCATCTAGAGTTCGAGAGTCAAATGCTGTGAATGTCATTCCTTGTTAATGACAAGTTGAATCATAGGCAAAAGGTAAGTTTAATCAGAAAGAAATCATGAAGGGTTTGTCTGATTGATTTTTTTTTATTAATATGTTTTTTTTTTCTATTAAAAATATCTTTCTCATGGTTTAAACTAATTTTAACCTAAAAAAACTAATTAAGACTGTTTTATCTGATTGATTGTATCAAATTAAGGAAATTGCAAAGAGTCATCTTAATATTGTAAGTCATTCCAAGGTCGAGTTATGGTCGAAGAGCGATGCATGCAACTCTTGGCAATTTAGAAGTGAGTGTTGGGCAGAGTTTAACGGAGAACAATATGATTAAGAATTATTTTCATTAAGAATTAAACTAAAGTTTTTTAATAAAATTATATAAAAATAAAAAGATAGAAAAACATAGGATAAAATAAAAAAATCATAATAAAATTTAAGAAGTCCATAAATAGTTTCAAAAGTCAAAATTATAAAATTATACAATGTAAAGGTTTGGATTGATACATTCTCACTGGACAATGAGTCGTGTGTAATTATATAATTAAGATTTATAGTTCTCATTTCTCACTCATAATATATATATCATTTCTTATAGTCGGATTTTTTATTTATTTGATATGTGTCTTATATATACAAGAAATGCATCAAGTGATAATTCTTTTTATGGTAAAAAATGATAACTATAAATTTGAAATATTATATTATATTTAAATGGTTAACATTAAAAGATAAATGTACATAATTTTTTTAAGTGGTTATGTGACCATTAATTAATTTTTAATCTTGACCATTTATGTATGATTTTGTGTTAATATTTATAATCATTTTTTTCTCAAAACAAGAAGAATTTTCAAGTGATACACCTCCTATACATACAAAACATATCAAGTGAAATATCTTTTCATCACAATAGATGAAAATTATAAATATGGATAATTGATCATATTTGAATGATCAAGATTAAAAAATATAGGAACATAGATTTTTAAGTATTCATGTGAGATCATTAATTAAATTTTAATTTTGATCATCCATCTATGATTTTAAAATGATTAGTGTGAGCGACGATTCAAGTTATGGTAGAAATTATAGTTTGAATAAGTGATTTGAACGGTGAAATATGTGGGATAAGACAATGAAGATGATGATAATGTCGAGGTAAGAAGGCTTGAAGCACAAGTGTGTAGGACATCCAAAGGAGGTGGGTGGCGGCAACAAAAAGAGACACCATGAAACCCTTCAAAGTAAAAGTCTCTAGGACCATTCACATGCTTTGAAACAATTAAACTTTGACATATTTTGTGAGTTTTAGTAAAGAAACTTTGTTAATTTTCTCTTAGTTCACACTCATTATCCTCAAAATCAAGCCTAATGTGTCTAAATATGAGCTTTAATTTGTTTGGTTAGAAATTGATAGTATTAGAAACACACACTCTAACGCACTATTTTTTATTGGTAAAAAAAATTAAAATTTTTAAAATCTATTTTTTATATTAATAAAGTTTCAATGATGATTTTTTAAATATTCTATTTATTTGATGTTAATTAAATAAATACTAATGAATAAAATTATGGAAATCATTTATGTTTATTTGAATAACAAATTAAGAAATAAAATATTTTTTATTTGATTTAACATGAATATTAATGACACATGAATGCATGATATAAAACGTTAAATGATTTTATTAGAAAAGAAAATATGATTTAGTTTCATAAAAAATGTAATTATGGAGGGGAAATTCTTTTAAAGTTTGTAGATTCATAAAACTTGAAAATATTTTTTTTATGAAGGCAATTTTTTCTCAATATTTTTATTTATTTATTTGAGACTTGAATTGAAAACCTTTTTAACTCATTATTTAGAACTACAAATGTTGATAACTAATTAATATTGTTTAATAAACTACTATCTTAAAATACTTGTACTCAAAGATATATCC